>NW_028258364.1:20471124-20664988 GCF_053883595.1 Heterocephalus glaber
GGATGAGATCACTCAGGGAGACAATGAGGGCTACAGAGAAAAGTGAGCTGAGGGCTGTGCTCCATGGGGCTCCACACTTAGTGAGGCCGTGGGTGTCTGTGGTAAATCCAGAGAAGGCAGAAACTGCAGCATCAGAAAAGCCAGGACAATGTTTCAAGAAGAGAAGTGTGGTCACTGATGTCTACTACTGCTAAAAGATCAAGTAACATGAAGAAAAATCATGGGCATTGTATGAGGCACGAAAAATACTGAGAAAATGAGTTTCAGTGAAGTGAGGAGAGAAACTAAATTGAAGTGAAATAAAACTGGAGGTGGAGGAATGAAAAGCACTTATTTTAAAGGTTTTAAGATGAAGGGGAACAGAGAAACAGAGTGGTGTCTGGAGATGGATGCCACACTACAGATTTGAATGCTTTGCTTCTAAGCTTCAGCTTTAGGAGATGGGTCTATTCAATTCAACCTTTAGGATCCAAACATCATGAGAGGGAAAGCTCATGCACAGTGATAATGACGACTGCATAAGGAGTGGTTATACCAGAGCCCTACCTACCACAGGGAACCCTGCGCTTGAAATGAGAGGGGCCAAAAGCTCCTTTAATTAATTTACCTCACAAGAGTAACAAAAAGTAATCTGTAAATGGTCTATCCTATTCATTAACCAGAATTAAAGATGCAAAATTCATTTTGCAGTTGACTGGATATCTACAGAAGTACATGAATTCTAAACTTGCATAAATGTGAAAAACCGCCTTGCTAAACAATTTTTTAATCAACAAATATAAAAGGTGAAGTACCATATACTCCTAGGAATTCATCTTCTATTATTTCCTGGCTTTCAAAGATCCTACATAATAAAATGGTAAATATAAGTTTTATACTTGATATATTAAATTTAAAAAGGTATTATACCTTCCGAATGGTTTAAAAAGTTCCTTAGATCCAGTATTGACTCATTCTAATACTCACAGTAAAACTGGTGAAAGTGTTCCATTGTTGGCACACCAGAAACAAAGTTGTAGAGATGAAACTTCAAGGCTTCACTCTTCAGTAAGCTATAAGCCATCTCTGTAAGATTGATTCCAACTATTGCATAAGAATACCTATGTCAGAAATATTACTAGTTATACCAGCTAGCCAGACAGTGCATAAAATAAATTTAAATTATGTAAGGAATTAGTAAAAGGTAACTGTTTCATTTCTAACACAATATTTTTCAGAGCAACTTCTACATAGTAAGAAAAATAAAACAGAATAGTTAAAAAAAATTGTTTTCTGGGCTGGGGATTTAGCTCAGTGGTTCCACCACCTGCCTCACAAGCGCAAGGACCCAAGTTCAATCCCTGGTACCAAAAAAAAAATATTGTTTTCTAAAGTCTATTGATTTTTCTGGATAGAATCTAAGAAATAAAAATAAAGTCCTGTTCACGTGATTTCTAAAACCAAAGAAGAACTAAATTCACTAAATTTCACTGATCTGTAAAGTACATAGATAGTCTGGTATTTTCTTCTCCATTAGCAAGATATTTGCTTTTATGATCTAACATTATTATGTTTTCCTAAAGATTAGATAGAATATAAAAACAAAATAATGATAAAGCTAATAATATGACCTCAATTTGCCCTTTATTTTACAAATTTCAAAGCTATTTCTCATTTCCTGTTTCTAATTTCAAGGTATTCTTAATCCTATTTTCAAATCTAGTCTCAAAAACAAATGTATAGAGGCCCTCAATCTCCATTTTATAACTATCCCTTATGTTGTGATAAAAATATCCTGAAATACAGTGAAACCTTGGATTGTGATTTGTAACTTGGTCCACAAATGTTCTGCAAGATGAGCAAACATTTCTAATAAATTTTAACTTGATAAGCAAGTGATGTCTTACGAGTCATATGTCATGACGAATAGCACATAATCACAAGTCTTTCTTTTGCTGCTTTAATACACAAGTGCTTTGGATTATGAACAGAACCAAAGTTTTACTGTATATACAAAAGTTTATGATCACATTTTTCCTTAAAAATAATGTCTCATGCAATATTCTTTATAAAGTTCTTATTAAAATAATATCATTTTAAGAAGTACCCGGAAATGCTTTCAAATGCATTTAATCATCTAATCATATTTAATGTTACCCAGCTTACCCTAATTTTGGATGATTTGAGCGGGAAAGAATCTGATGAGCTTCCCTGGTGTAATTTTCACTGAAATACCTAAAAATGTTTAAGGAAAATAATGAAATGAGCATATGTCGTTCAAACTTAATAACACTATCCACAGGCAACTGCTATCATCGAAATGATAATCCTCGTATTGCCACAATCATCCCAATCTCCATCCCAAATCACTTCCGTGATTCACAAATGTTAGTGACTCAAAATAATCCTAAGGAATTAGGCCTATCCAGGACAAGCATAGATCTTTGGCAAGATTATAAAATATGTTTAAAAATCACATAAAAAGAGACTTCCTCTCTACATAAAAAAATGTTTACAAAATGTGCTTGCTTGATTTTTATAAAACACTCGAAAATGTACCTGTTGGGACACTCTTCCTTTCACCAAAGCTTATTATTTCTACTACAGCCTAAGTCTATATTGATTAGCAGCATTCTCCGTGCAATCAGAAGAGTTAATAATGTTCCATTTATACCAAAAAATTAAAAAAAAAAAAACTTGATCAACTCAACTATTGGCAGTAAAACAGAAGCATCAGGTACAGGAGAAACAGAGCAAGCTACCTCTTTGAAGGTTCACACATTTTTCTGACCTATGTTAACACAAACTCCTTGAATTGTTAAAGATGGGACCGAACCTGTTCAACTTTTGTCTCACTTCATAATCAATGGTGCATGCAAATGCACACTCCCCCCCACAATGACTGGATGCTGACATGAAGATAAATAATAAACTAAAACACTGATTCCCATGGTTCATTTAAATTGTAGAGGGCATAATCACTAACATTTTCACAAAGTATCAAAATTTCTAATCTTCCTCTTCTATTTTTTTCTTCTGTGGACTAACAGCACATGCTCCCATTTTTCTTCAGTGGCTCAAAATCAACCCATGAAGCAAGGGGCCGTGATGCCCATGAGTGAAGGGTCAATTAAGAATGAAGGTGCTCCTTTCGATTTCCTTTAAGTATGTGCAGATCTTTCTGTGGGTACATTTTCTGAAGAGAGAATATACAAAGCTTTCTTCAGATCCTCAGAGACATCTGTAAACCCCAAACAGTAAAAGTCCTGCTTAGGGCAAAGCTTTCCTAAAGCTCCAATTCTGTTTGCTCCCTGGACTGTTTATACTTCATTTTTGTATACAATACTCTTAATATAATTCAGTACTCAGCATTTAAAAAGTGAAAGTATTCTTAAAATAATCTTTAAGCAACTTTCAATTTCCTCGCTGAATTTATCATCTGCACTGACATTTCCTTTCATCTTTTTTCCTTCTCCTACTTTTCCTCTCCACCACTCTTCCTTCCTACATACACTTCTGGCCTTTACTTGCACATTCTTTTGCTTTGTTTTTTCATTTTCCTCATTTAGTCAGATTTTTTCAGTCTCCCTTGAATTCATTTTCTGCACATCCTTTTTCTTCTCCATCCACCCCACGTATTTAACTGAAGCCTTATTTATCAAACCATCCATATACTTCAAAGCCAGAAAATATATTGAGATTACATGACAAAGGCCAAGAAATACAAAAATAATAAATGACATAGTTTTACTAGTTTGCCTGTTCCTCAACTGCGTATTTGGCTCCTAATGTGTAAAGGACAATAAACCTAATTACAGTGGAATTACTTTTATGTTTTAAGTCATTTTAATACACTGTTGGCAATCAAATAACCACTAACATATGGTCATTTTTCAAATCAGCTAATACTACCTCTAAGTGGAGTGAAAATATCTGAAAGTCATTTAAAGGTCCACCAGAATCCCTTACCTCAGTTTAGAGTCAAATCTTATTAAATTATTTAAACTTTACACTAAATTTTGTTCTGACAGATGCTGAGATATCATTTTTTATAATTAAAGAATTAAGATCACTTTTTTCTAAGAATTCGTTATTGGGAATATAAATGCTTATAAAGTTTAGGTATTTCAAGAAATCACACATTTTTATAATTGAAAAAAACTGTAGATATTGAAATCCTACTGTAAGGTCTTCTAAAAGTCTTCTCCAAAATAGCCTTATTGATATTGACCCAAATATTTTTTTCTCAAAATTCACTTAATTTAGCTCAAATTTCAGAATTAATTTTTTCATAGTCAGAATCAATTGGCCTCTCATTTTAGACATTTATAGTCTTTAAATCATAATTCATGGACAGATCCAAATACTAGAATCTGCAATCCCTAATAGGAGGAAATTCTTCCAGATTACTTTCTAGAATAGTTTTGGCTATCAATTAGGACTTGAGTTGCATGTTTTGGGATTGCATTCATGTACACAACCATAATAAGGAAAAAAGAAAGAGTAAGTCCGCGTTGGCTCTGAAAGGTCAAGGATTTTTATCAGTTGTCACAAGTAGTGAAGAACACATGTGAAGTGACTTTTTATCATCTCATCTAGTTATTTTTCCCCTAATGGAATCAGAGCCCAAAGAGAAGAAGCAAGAGGATATTTTTAGTAAGAAAAGAATGTACACAATGCTGAAAGAAGTATCAGACAAGGATCCGGAAAAGAAAGGAAGTGGAAAGAACCAGTAAGTAAAGAACCTCCCCTTCCATACACATGCATTGTCTTGTGTTGCTGCACATCAGCATATCCTCTAGCACTCATTAAAATTCAGAGATAGTATGAAACAACTAGATCGATTCTTATTAGAATGTAACTAGATTGGAAGTTACATGTAATTTCATTAAAGAAAAGAAAGCTTATTTTCACTTACACAAGATTGATTAATCCAAGTATGCCCATGCCTCTGAAGTCTGTTTTGGGATCATCACCCTGGAAACCAATGTCAGCCCACTGCTTGGAGATTCTAGCTGTTAGCTTTACTGTGGGCATTAGTAGATTCCAAAGCTGTGAAAACATGCTTCCATGTTACAAATAATGAGTGATGTTCTGAATTTACCAAGATATTTCCCTTCTCATGGTTTACATAACTAGTGATTGCATGCTTTTGATTAAACAACTTTTGTAAACAAATCATAGTTCAACAAAGACTTTTAGAAAACTTTTCAATTCCCCTAAAAAATGTAGTATATTCAACTAAAGTGACTGTTATAAAGAAGAGAATTTGAGAAGATAGCAAATAATACAAAGAAACCCGAAACAATGAGATTTTTGTATCTACTAATTAATATATGCATACCAGAACTGATTAATTGCCTGCCTGAGAAAAACACAGTATTAGGGAAATTGGCCCTGTATTTCAACGGGCTATATTATAATAGTGGGTGATTAATCCCTAATCTGGTGAATAAAAATAGGTCTGAGGGAAGGGATCATGAAATTCATAATATCCTAACCTACATTATAGTTACTTTATAAATTTTCAGTTTTTAAAAAAAATGATTTGGTTTTAAATAATAAGTATCTTTTAGAGACAGAGAATTTAATAACAGCTATCAGATACTAAATACCAACAAACTAATCAAAGCAAAATAAAGAAAATTTAGTCGCTTCAAAATTTTGTATCACAAGTCGTCAATCAAAACAGACTTGCAGGGCTGAGGATTAGCTCAGTGGCACCGCACCTGCCTTGCAACCGCAAGGTCCTGAGTTCAATCCCCACTACCAAAAAACCCCCAGACTTATAGAAGTTGATTTAACAAAAAGTTTGTGAAAATTCACAAAATAGAAACCACTTCCATTTCCCCCATTTCACTACCATTTCCGGCACTGTTGATTAAAGGACTCCTAATGAAAGCATCCTATTACCTAAAATAAAATGTGAAGACCTTCCTGAAGCCAAATCTAGTCATTGGACTGGGTTTCATCTTGTTCTTACATTTATTAACAACACATGCAATTAGTTCACATTAACATCTCCTCATGAATTCCGCAAGTATGTGTATGCCAATGTGTGTGTCCCGAGAGCTACAGTGTAGAATCAATAGAACTCAAAATTTAGTATGCAGAAGCAATTTCTGGCTTGCATCCCCGGAGATTCTGATTTCATAAGGATAAGGTAGAACCCTGGAATCTGAATACAGTTAACTCTGGTTAAGTCTAGTGAAGGTGGTCCTAGGTCTGTACTTAAAGCAACATGGATTCCATAGCTTTTTAGCCAGGAAGATGGCTGAGTTACACATGCCGGGTAAATCACTGCCAAGAACTGGCTCTCTGCCACCAGGACTGAATTTCATAAAGAATCATCAAGATAAACTGCCCTGGACTAGAATGTTAGCACTTGTATCTTACCTCTTTCAAATGGAAAGGTATTGTATACAGAAAGGGTCTGAAATGAAAAAAATAACTGAGGATAGAAATAGCAGTTAACCCTCAGTGAGTGTCACACCCTATTTTAAACACTTCAAATATAAAAGGACAATCCACACAAACAGCCCTTTGAGATACCTACTTTCACTGTCCTCATTTTACAAAACTAAGTTGTACTTTAATTTTACAATTAGGTGAAGTGTATATGTTATACTTTTCTTGAAAAAAAAAAAAGCTTTGTTTTTAAACTAGTGTCTCCTAGGTATCGTCAATGTTTCCTTCCATAGGACTTTTGGTCCTAATGACTCCTATGTCCAAGTATAATATGTGCAATTTTCTTTAACCATTTAAAAATACAATTAGAACAGCCATATAGAATGGGCAAGAAACTGCTCTTTTCTAGGCCCTACCACCTAGTACTAAAGCGAACCACTTCATCTCTCTGGGCCTTAGAACCTCTACCCCTAAAGCCGGATCATGTGTAAAGCTTACACTAGGTCTAACACACTTTAATTTTGGCACTTCATTTATCTTATATATTTACACTTCAGTAATAAGAAATAGGAAAGTTGTAAGTAGTTTTCTTTTCACTCTCTTAATTTTTGAATCTATTGTTGCATTATTTGTCTATTAACATTCCATAAATCTCAAAAGACTTACATAATAATCTGTAAAGGGATATACATGACCACAACTTGAGAGTAGCTAAAAATAATGCCAAATTTATAAGAGCAATTTATATAAAAAGTACTGTGAAAATCTGAGCTTTATGGATCCAGGTTTTTGGTTGAAAAGATCTTTTTTTATAAATTTATAATTTATTTCAGAATTAATGGCATTACAATAAAATTTATTTGAATACATTTTAATGATGTTTATGAAATTATAAATATTGTTGACAAAAATCTTTCCATATCAATGAAACATGACATAATAAAATTCTCTAAGAGGCAAAGCAACTAGATAGCTAAATAAGCCTCTAGAATTTGCACATAGACCTTACTTAGCTCGAGCCTGATTAATTTTTCCAGTGTTCAATAATTCCAAAAGCAGAAAATAAAAATTTACCTTTAAGAGTAGCTTTTCATGTTGTTTGTTATCAGAATCATATGGCCTTTTCCTCACGTTTTCTACATCCAAATAGAGTTGTTTATAACCAGTTATCTGTAGTAAGCATGTCTTCATGCAGATTTTAAAACTGAAAATGATACGATTATTTTTTAAGATCATACTTTTTTATCACAATAAAGTAATGCCCTCCATAACCTGTCATTCATGTGTCTATTTAAAAAGCATTTCCTGGCTTTCAGTTTAATACAGTAAGAATCAAAAGTCTTCTTAAACACCCAACATGTACAAAGTATTATGTAAGATATGATAAAACGGGACCTAGAAAGGGGGCAAGCTATGATAGCAACAACAAACTCTGCAGTCATGAGGATCTGAACCTTCCCTTCTCATATTTCCCGTGGGGAATCCCATACATCCCCAAATCTCTATTTCCAGATACCACAACAGACCTCATTTTTCAAGCATAACAAATAGCTCCATGACAGGTTATCTGCATTTTCCTAATGCAGCATATCTTCCCTGAAGAAACAGGGAATTGAGTTTCTAAATTTATTAATGACATCACTAAACATTAGTTCCCCAAACTAGAACACACCAAGCTCTGATCCACCTCTCTTCACCAACAATACACACATTAAAGGTTGGGGATGTTGCTCAGGGGTAGTGCTTGCCTAGTGTGCACCAGGTGCTGGGTCTGACTGCAAGTACCACATACACACACACACACACACACACACACACACACACACGCACAAATGCACACATCAAATGGTCCCCAAACCCTTATCCTACCTTTAAAATGTCCCTCAAAGTAATCCTCACATTACTAACTCCCCTGCTATACTTATGCCTTTGTCATTTCTTGCCCAAATGACTCATTTTCCTGTTTTGTGTTTATTCCTCTACTAGCCTCACACATCCCCAAATCTACCCTCCACCCTTCTTCAATATATCTCTGATAGTGGAGCTCGTGTGCTTAAAAAGCAGAGGCCCACATGTAAGGTACTGGCCTGGCATGCAAGATGTCGCAGTGCACCAACCCAGCACCCCACTGACCTCCTCGCATCAACAAGAGCGCATGGGTGGCTGGAGTGCAGTGGGTGAAAGCCAGACAGAGAGCTCTAGGCGAGGACAGAGTGATGCTCCTCAGACTAAAGGACCCAGGGAAGACTTTGCTAGAGGATGACATAAAAACTGAATCTTGAAGGGCAAGAAGGACACAGTACCCAGTTATTTAACCTTGGAAAAGTACTGGAAAACTACCCCAAAGAAGCCAGATGGTACAACGACAACTGGACTGGATTGGAAACCAAAAGACACAGGTTTTAGTCCGGCGGCTTTCATTTACTTTTCCAGACCTCAATAGCTCATTCAGTGAAGTGAGAGAGTTGAATTAGATTATGTCTACAAACTCTTCAGCTCTAAAGTTTTGAAACCATGTGATCTCTACACCTCACAAGCTGTGAACACATAATCCAAAAATAATAATAATAATGTGAAACCAACACACCTGGTATCTTTCTCAGGGTTAATATTCTTTTCCTTCATTATATCTTCTACACATTTGTCCACTTCACTCTCAACTACTTGTGTTGCTTTCTGTAAAATCTATTGACACGAAAGAAACCTGAATGAGAAAAATCTGATAGCTGAAAAGAGGTATATTTCTGAGGGATTTAATCAATTCTACAAAGCAAATATTAAAATAAAAAAGGAAACCAAACGTATTTCAAATTTTGCCTGCGGCTAAAATCATATTGTTTTAGTAAAAGAAAAGCACCAATAGAGATTCAGAGTTATTTTCTTCCATCCATATGGATGGTTATTCCAGTACAATTTATTGAAAATTTTTCTTCATTGAATTAACACCTTCATTAAAAATTATACAACCCTCTTCTGTGTGGTTTATTTCTGCCATTTCATTTGTTCATTTTATTTCCCAAGAAAGTTTTTAAGCCTGGCAGTGTAAGTTTAATTCTTTCAGATTATTTGCACTATTCTAGGTTTGTTCCATTTCTGCATAAGCTTGACAACGAGCTTGTCAGTTTCTTTTAGTCTGCTGGGATTTTTATTAGAACTACATTGAATCCATGGGTCAATCTGAGAATTAACATCTTAATAATACTTAAGTCTTCCAATTTACAAAAACAGTGTATCTTTCCATTTCATTTTTTCTTAAAAATTCAATTTGGGAATTAACATCTTAATAATACTGAGTCTTCCAATGGATGAATGTATCTTTCCATTTTACTTTTTCTTAGAAAGGTTCTCCAACAGTTTGTGAAGAAATCTTATGTCTCTTTCATTGAGTATCTCCCTATTTATATTTCTAGATGCTAGTGAAAGTGGTATTGTCCTTTTACTATAATTGTCTAAAAGTCTGTTGCTATCATACAGAAGTATTGTGTCCTGTGACACTATTAAACATATTTATAACAATGCTAGTAGTTTATGTAGATTCTCTAAGATTTTCTATATTCTCAAACTATATCATTAATAAAGTTCTACTTCATTCTAATTATTATGACTTAGACTTCTTTTTCTTGTTTATTTCACTATCCAGTATCTCTATGACAATGTTGAATAAAAGGAGAGAGCTAACACACTTGTTGTGTTCGCAATTAAATGTAGGCAACATTTCATATCTCGGTGTTTTCTATCACATTAGCTGTAGGTTTTTCATAGGAAGCCCCTTCCATAGGTAGTCAAGGGCTGCCTATAAAAACTAAAGAGTTTTAAAATCATAAATGGATACTGAAGTCTATCAAAATAATTTTTCAGTACGTACTGAAATTATATTTTTTCTGATTTACTCATACTGTGACAAATTATATTCATTGATTTTGAAAATCCCTTTTTGTATTACTCCTTTTGTGTATTTCTACAATCAACCTGTTTGTTAATGTTGCACTAAGGACTTCTGCACCTATACACATGATAGATAATGAATTCTAAGTTTCATGCATTATACTGTCCTTGTCTGGCTTCAGTATCAAGGTTATACTGGTTGTGTAAAATGTGTTTTGTTTCTTTCCACTGTCATTTCCTAGGAGTTTATGTAATAGTGGTATTATTTTTCCTTCCTTGTAAGAAGGTATTATTTTTCCTTCCTTTCCTTGTTTGATAAGAATTAACCAGTGAAGCTAAGATTAGAGATTTCAGCAAAAAATTTGTTATGGATTTTTATTAGGTATACAGCTAGATTTTTAATTTTTGCGTTAGTCTGATAAATTGTGTTTTTCAAGGATCTTGCCTATTTCATTTAAGCTTTAGAATTTATTTATTTATTTGTTTATTTTTTGGTACCAGAGATCGAACTTGGGACCTTGCGCTTGCAAGGCAGGCGCTGGAACCACTGAGCTAAATCCCCGGCCCTAAGCTTTAGAATTTATTGACATAAAGTTGTCCATACTTTTAATGACTCTTTGCTATTATGATGCTCCTTCTATCATTCTTGACATCGGCAATCTGAAGTTTTTCTTATTTAATCAGTGCCGCTAAAGGGTTATTAACATTACTAATCGTTTTAAAGAATCAACTGTTGGGATTGTTGACAATCTGTAAATTTTGCCCATTTATATTTCATCAATTTTTTTTTTACTTTATTTTTACTATATCCCTTCTTTTACTTACTTTGGGCTAATTTCTTTTCACAGTTTCACATACTGATGAAGTCACTGATTTCAGGCCTTTAAAAACTGGCATGGTGAAATACACGAAATTTGATATGTTATGTTTTCATCATCAGTCAGCTCAATTTTCTTTTTGTATTACCCTGTGAATTCTTTTTTGACCCATGAGTTATTTAGACATTTTCCAGCTATTTGGTGGTTTATTTTTTTAGTAGACCTTGATATACAATTGATAGGCAGTCCCTAATCCAAAAACAAGTACATGAGACTTAATTTTTAGCAACCAAGAAAGAATTTCCACTGTAGAACAGTTCACAACTGACCAAGTCCATTTTGTGATCACTTATTCAGGGAATCAGCCTTTTCGAGTAAAATCAACTTTTATTCACAAGCAATCATCCATAATGCCTAATCATCTAATAGGTTTTTATAAATGCTTTAAACTTCTAAAATTCTTATAGTATATATCAGCTTAACTGCACTACCAGTAATATTATTAATATTAGGTATTCTTTTAGACTGCTTTCATATCAATGTCTTTAATTCTAAAACAATCATGTGGGTATTAATACCTTTCATGGTGAGAAAACGAGTAACTTGCACAAAGTCAAACAAGTGATTAAAATTAATGATTAAACTCAATAAAATGTAGGCTTGGGCAACAGAAATGTCACAAGATCAGAATGAGATTTTCCCTAAAAAGTAAATGGAATATACAAATGAGATCTAAGATACACAAAAGCTGTGTTTAAATTGATAGTTTCCTATATGTATTGACAAGTTTGCCTGAGATTTAAAACTTCAGAAAAAGTATCTGTGATTTAATTCAGTCATTACCCACTTGTTGATCATTCTCTTTGTAGTACAACCTACAAAACACTATTAGCAATTTATATTTTTAATGAAAAATCCTAAGAATTTTAATGTTTACTCTTGCATAAATTAGTAACTCATAATATCATACAATAGTAGCAAGTCAAATTTGTTACCTCAATTAGCTCTTTGCATTATTATCAAATACAAACATATAGACATCAAAAATATACAGATGCACACATACACATAATTAAGAATTTCATAAAGCAATATTTAATCTCAATAACCAATAATTTCTAAATATTTTCTATTCTACTGCTTTTGTTGTTGTTTAATGCTAATTGTGGTCTACTAATGGATTTCAAACAATGATCGAGACCACCCACACTCTCTTTGTCACATCAAATAATCCACATATATAGAAAAAATTGTGAACTAATACAGGAAACAAACAGCATGTGGTAGACTCAATTTCTGGTCCCAGTTTTTCACTGCCCTGTATGTCAATTATATAGCCACCTACCTCCATCATGGCCTTATTGTGGGGCATAATATGTATTTCTCTATCTCTGGAAATGGGCTTGGCCACTTATTTTAACCAAGACGATGCTAATGGATATGACACAAGAGACTTAAAATATGGCTGTATGTATGGGCCTCTAGCAATCTCCTATGAGATCATTCCTTGGGTACCCACTATATCCCCCACCTGGGTAATATAATAAAGACAAATTAATAGTTCTGAACTTGGCACCAGCTTAAAGAGCCTCTCCAGCTGACCCAGAGAACATGAGCAAGAAATAACATATTGGTTTTTGCTCCTGAGATTTTTGTAATAGTTTGTTACACAGCAAAAGCTAACAACTACATAACATGAGGTAGGACTTTTTAAGGCTATCCCGAAAAGTACAGGATGCAGGGTTTTCTTTATCCAAAGTTGCTTCCTCTTCTCTCACATAACCAGTCCTACAGACAGTCTTAGAGAATACTTTCTCCCTAAGACCTTGCTTTCTCCAAAGCTATCAACTCTTTTTTTTTTTTTGGTACCGGGGATCAAACTCGGGACCTCACACTTGCTTGTGGCAGGCGCCAGAACCACTGAGCTAAATCCCCAGCTCACTATCAGCTCTTAAGACAAAAAATAAATGGGTAAAACCTCAGAACAGGACGAATTATTCAAGGAGCTTCACTATGCATGAAAAACATACACATGGACAGAGAAAACATTTCGAAAACAATTATTACTTCTAAGGAGAGAGAATTCATTTAATGTTCTTTATAGCAAAGACACTAGCAGGATACTAGAAATAATTCTAAAACTTAAGCATTATTTTAAAGAAAAAATATGCTCAAGTTTTCTAGAATTATTACCTTAGTATGATCTTACCTTATTTTTGGAGTATGTCAAAGAATTTTCTGAAATTAAAAAAAAAAAATTTACCACTAAACGCTATTTGTGATTTACTCCATGAACAAATAACAAAAATATCAAACCACTAACAAATTACTTTCACAGTTTGAAAAGATATCATTTCTACATGAATAACATAACAAACATTTTAAGGTTTTATTCTTACAGTATAGAGAAGTAGGGACCTCTCAGAAAACCTCAACCAAACACAACATAGCAAGGCAGAAGGGGACACCAACCTTATTTCTCCACGATCTTTTGTTTCTATGTAGATCCCTAAACTGTCTACAACTAAGTCAGGTCCCAGAAACCCATCTGAACACTACAGTGAGAATGCGCTCCACTACATTTTCTTACTTTGTTGGCCTTAAGGAGTCAATGTTTAGAGGTGCTAACAAGCTGAATCCTACAAGAACAAAGAGGCAAACATTTTTCTGGCCAACCACCCTCTAATCTGACAAAGAATAAAACAGCTCCTCCATTTCTGGCTTGTTTCAAGAATGACAAGAAAATTTTTACTGGTCTATTAAAAAATTCAATGGCACACAACTGTAATCCAGCTACTCAGAAAGCCAAGGCAGGAGGATTCCAAGTGCAAAGGATTCCAAGTTCAAGGCCAGCCCGAGCAACTTAGTGAGTTGCAGTCTCTAAATAAAAGGTATTTTTTAAAGGGCTAGGAATGTGGCTCAGTGGTGAAGTGCTTGCCCTAGGCTTTTTGTTTGTTTGTTTGTTTTTAAGGTGGCATATTTACTAATAATCTTTATCTCTGCAACTTGAAAAATCAAAAAATATTTATTTTGTTACAAAATAAAACAAAGCCTTTTAATATATGTTCCCCCACACTATGAAAAACCAACCAATACTGCCTGCACAGATTTCTTATCAAAGAGGGACTTTGTTCTTCTAAAAGCAAATAAAAAGACTGGGCAGTAGTTGAAGTCAGTCAGCAGAGGTGAGAAAACTGACAAAGTAATAAAGCTTCAATCATCCAGCTGCCCTAAGGCACTTTCTGCCCTTCTTCCCTGTGGTCTCGGTGCACCCCGTCCCCTGACTTCATGGGGGTGATTCTCATTTGAACCACACTTGATCTACACAAAAGGAGATCGGGTTAATTCATGATTTTTCCACTTAATACAGTGCTCATGAGTAGCAGTTCTCAAGTCTTGCTGCCCTGGCTAAAAACTGACTTCAAACCACATTTCTCACTCATTTGTGTTCTCATTTAGTGTAATACTTTCAATAAAATCTTGAAAAACTGCCATATTTCAGAAGATAACAGAGCAGCGCTGGCCAACAGAAATATAATGCAAGCGAAAATGTGAATCACAGTAGTACTGTAAAATTTTCTATAGCCACATTAGAGTGAAAGGAAACAAGTAAAATTATTTTAATTCAACAGATCCAAAATAATCACTTCCACATATAATGAATATAAACAATGAAGAAATGTTTACTGTCTTTGAAATCTAGCGCATACTTGATACTTATGACACATCTCAAATCAAACAGGCCACATTTCAAGCACTTACAATCCATACATGGCTGTGGTCGGCTAATCTTTCCTAGGGACCACTGAACACCTAATCACTGTCCTTTCAGACATAGGAGTGAGAATTTAAAAAACTGATGAATAATGCCAAGTATAAAAATGGATCTAGCCTGAAGCACCTCACTCTTCCCATTTTTGTAAAAAGGGATTATAGAAGGATAGAAAGTTTTCTCTAGAAAACAGGTTGGGATCAATGGAACTGACAAATTTAGGGAGCCAGATAAGATCAAATCTCTGTACAAATACAAACTTAGAATTGGTTTCTTTTTCTATAAAGTAATAAAATTTTAGAACTGAAAGGATTCGAAGAGAAATTACAAAGCTAACAAAACCCAGTGTGACTTGACCAGAATACACAGTACATTGTCACTATTTCTATTCAAAGTTAAATTTTTATCAGTTTTCTTGCACTTGGGAGGCTGAGGCAGGAGGATTGCCAGGAGTTCGAGGCCAGCCTGAACTACATAGTGAGACCTGTCTCAAAATAAAATAAAATAAAATAAAGTAACATTACCTATCCTGTGTGTCCTTTGTGCACCTATATAGGTATCAAAAATTCGTTGTAATTCACACTTGCCAGTCATCTGTCGTAAAAGCCATTTCATCCAAAATCGAAAAAAGTGCCCATAGAAGAACTCCCACAAAGAAAGAATCATTTTTTTTCCTGGGGAAGGAAATATATAATACAAGCTTAATGACCTTAAGTTGAATTTAAAACTGAAAAAAAAATTACAATTTATCCAACTCACCAAATCTCAAATTATTTTTAGTGTCTATTAACCCACTGTGTTTTGGGTTAGTTTCATTAGGCGTCTAAGAAAACAATGACAGGTGTAATATACACACGATGATTAATTAAATGATGGATTAAATGTCAATGTAGCACTTTTTAAAAACTGTAAAAATGAGAACTCCTGTCAAGCTATTTAATGGCTTAAAAGAATGATAGTATGATGATCTGCATTTTGAACCAACTGTACAACATTTCAAAGCTTCCTGTTGTGATTTCTCAATCTGAGAACTAAGACTGAACATCCCAACTAAGCAACAATTAAAATATACTAAACATCTGAACCGTTTTGATAAGAAATAAGCTCTTAACCCTCGTGGATAATTTGTTTCAACTGTCCCGTTACCAGCTGAGGCCAGCAAACAAAAACACTACACACTGCTTACAAACTGAAGCAACCAAGTTGAAAATAGAGTAAATCACTCCCTAATTCTTCATTTTCTATTCAATTAAATGAAGTGCGGAAATACTAGTAAGTTTTTTAAAAATCCAAACAAAAACCTACAAGTTTAATAGCAGTGGATGTTATAATAAACTTCGGCTTGTAAATGAAAGGGGGGTACACTTGAGGGGGAGACACTTTAACAAAAATGCTCATCTCTGGGCATCCTTAAATATTCCCACAGACCCGTCCTCTCCGGACTTGGGCCTGAGGGTGTGCAAACTGGAAATCGCCGCAGGTCAGGGCAGAGTCTGCGTTTCACCGACGAGCTGAGCGGTATCTAAAACGAATTCTTCTAGTCCGCGCTCCCCCGGACAAAAGACGCGGAGCTAACCAGCGGAGGGACGCCGGCCTCGGCCTCGCGGGCCGCAGCTCCCCAGCCCTCGGAGTCGCCGCGCCGGGGCCTTTGGGGCCGCCGACCCCAGCCCGCGCGCTGCCGGGCGGAGGGAGCGGCGCTCACAAAGCCCCGCCGGCCGGGCGCCCGCCGCGCTCCCGCAGGACGCCGTGGGGCTCGCGCAAACCCGCGCACTCTCGGCGCAGCCGCACGGAAACAGCGCAGGGTGAGAAAAAAGAAACAGCGGCCACCTCACAGGAGCGGAAGAACTAGGGGGAGCTGGAGCTGCCTCGGTTTCCCCAACTGCAAACAGCCGGCAACGGAAGCGACGCTATTCGCAGACCGTTCCCTGCAAACACCGCGACCCGGAAGTGCGGGAGGCTCGCGGCACCGCCTTCCCCGCTCCGCGCGCCCCGCCCTCAGAACCCCTTCCGATTGGCCGGCGCTCCACCTATTGCCCACGCTAAAGGCGGGGCCAGCGCAGAGGCCGCGCACATCATGCTTCTGCTCTAGGGACGCCTGGACGGTTTCCCTGGCAACGGAGACATGCCCAGCGCCACTCTACTCTCTCCCAGCGCTGTCGCGGAGGCTGCTCTTTTCCACAATAAATATTGAAATCGTTACTATACTATTGCTAGGCAGCCAGCACAGACGCAACGGCTCGTGGCTTTGGTAACTCATAGTGGCAAGGTTACAAAGGCACTCTCACCTACATGAAATCTTACTTGTGTGAAGTAATCGCGAATTGCCTCATTTTTTGGACGACGATGACGAAAAGGAACTCAAATCACTTGACTTGCCCATGGCCAATACGTGACAAATAAGGAGAGCTCTATATCTTGTGAGAACTTTGGACTTTTTCCTATAGTAGTAAACATTTCCAATTAATTCACCCAACATTCATTCCTTAACGGTTATTTCTATTGAAAAAGTAAAAAGAGGAGTAATGAAAAGAGAAGAAAAAAGTAAACATTTATGGGTTGTCTATAATGCATCGGGCAGTGTTCCAAAAGGGATTCAAACGGCAAACTCACAGGCAAATATTTAGTACGTCAGGTATTAAGGACGTTAGGGGCAATTAGGTAAGGGATATTGGGGAGTGTGTGTGGGGAGTCATTATATACAGTGCTCTCAGCAAAGTCTCTGTAGTAATGTGACATTTGAGCCTTATTGGATGAAGTAAGGGAGGGGCCGGCCGTGAGAGAATCCAGAGGAAGTGTATTCCAGGCTCTAGAGTGGCACGTTCACAGGCTTTGAATTGAGCATATCCAAAATAGTTGAGGGACAGCAAGAAGGCTAGTGTGGTTGGAGAAGAATGGAAGGGAGAAAGGAGGAGACTTCTCCCTGATTGGAGTCAATCTCTGTACCATTTCAAAGAGCTCCTCCCTCCCTATAAAAACTGCACATAGGCGATGAACCCTGGCTTCTTCCAGGCTGTCAGCTCTTCCCCCGGCCCACTCCCACCCTGAGGAGTGTATCTTTGCTAATAAATATATGCTTTCACTTCTACATCTGTGTGTTCTGCTCAGTTGTTTGGCATACCAAGAACCTAGCATAGCCACAATCCCAGCACCTCAATGTCTAGTGTTCCACAGTGGGTATCTATTTTTAAAATGCTGGTTGAAATGTGGAAAAGTGTGTACTACTTGCTTCGATTTGTGGCAACAAGGAGGTGCAGGGAATACTCCTATAGGCACTCACATAAAATGTATCTGGAAGTCTAAATAAGAGATTGCTCCTGAGCAAGGGCACTGAGGAACCAGGAGTCTCGGGTTGGGTGAATGCGGAGTTATTTGGAATGTAAGTTGTCTTTTGTATTTATCATCAATTCTCTCCCTTGCTTTCTTCTCTAACCACACTAGCCTTCAAGTGACTTGACTTCCCCATGGCCAGTACATGACAACATGACAAAGAGAGCTCTATATCTTGTGAGAACTTTGGACTTTTTTTCCTATAATAAGAAGCTGTTTGAGGAGGAATTAAATATATATATATATATATAGCCTTTCCCCAGTCTCCCCAACTCACTGATTCCCTCTTGGAAAGAGACACTTAGAAAAGCTTGAGAGCTGTAATGGCAAATACAACAAACCAAATGGTTGATTAATCCAGCTAAATCTCAGAACCTCCCCCTATCAGTGAAATATGTAAAAATGACTCTGGGCCACCAGAGCTATTCTATAAACAATAAATATATTATTCTCACTCCAGGTCTCTGCTAATAAAAAAGCAGACACAATAACTTGAGAGGCTATTTGGCAAGCTATTGAAAACATATAATGGTTAGTGGCCCAAACGTGTTAATGAAATCCTAGGATTTCCGAACATTTACAGGACTTCAGAAGTTTTTGACACTAGCGTGCGTGCACATTAGACTTTGAAATATAATACTGCCACCTTGTGGCAACTATTAGGAATTTTGTATTTTAAAAATTTTTCCTGACGGACTAGAAGTACTTGTTAGCCAGCATGCTATTAAGCTCTCATAAAAACAATTCACATGAAAATGGAAACTTTCTACACTGTTTGGGAGGAATGTGAATTAGTAGAGTCACTATGAAGATAAATATGGAGGTTCCTAAAGAAACTAAAAATAGAAATAGCTCATGATCCACCAATACCACTCCTTGGCATGTGTACTCAAAGGATTTAAAGTGATATCCAAATTCCATGTTTATTGTGGCACAATTCACAATAGCCAAGTTAAGGAATCAACTTGGGTGACCATCATGAGATGAGTGGATAAACAAAATGGAATGCATATGCACAATGGAATAATACTCAGCCGAAGAGAAGCAAATCATGTCATTTGTAAGAAAATGGGCAGAAATGACATCATCATGTTAAGTGAGATAAACCAGATTCAAAAAAACAAGTATCAGATGTTTTCTATCATATGAAGTATCTGCAAAAATATATATATAGTATGAAAGCAGAAAGAAGACTTAGAAAATATAAGAAGGGGAACAGAAAAGAAGTGGAGGACAAGTGAGGGCAAAAAGCAGAATGAATGTGATCAAAATATATCATACATGTAGGAAAGTGCTACAATGGGACCCCTTATTCTGTATAATTAATGTGAGCTAATAGAAAAGAAATACCACACTGAATCTCACTATATATACACAAGTAGTATTGTTAATAAAAATAAAAACCAATCACCATAACTTAAGAGCTTCAAATCATATTAAGATCTGAACTACCTATCATGACATTGGTGATATCAGAGAGAAGTTGTGATAAAGCTGTACGACAAAATTCTCAAAAAATGTCATGTCCTGTGGGGAGTTATGACACAAACCTGAGCAGAAAGTGTCTCTGCTATAAGGCCAACTAATTACCCCACATCTGTAGCAGAATGGTCTAAATTTCAAGAGTCTCCACCAAAATAGAACATGTTTATTGGTTTATCCATGAAAGCTTCTATATAGCAGGATCACCAGAGTAAAAGTCTGCTACTGTTTGCCAAACTGGAAAGTATAAACAAATAGTGCAAAAGCAAGTTCATGCCACGGGCTGATTTGAGAGCTGTGTAAATGACAGTGGAAGGAGAACTTCGTTTGTTGCTTGGCATATAGAGTCCCAGGAAATAGCCAATGGTCAGGAATAGGAGAATACTAATGTATATATAATGAGTTAACATTATGGAAGCACAAGTGCTAGAGGTGCAGTTGAGGCAGGCCCCGTGGGATTTCCAAGGTTGGATAATAGGAGGTCACACAGGTGGCCACAATAAGAATCGAACTGTTTCAAAAGTTGCAAGGTATGGTGGTACATGTCTGTAATCCCAACACTCAGAAGCTGAAGGAATCTGAGGCCAGCCTGGGCTACATAGTGAGTTCAAGGCCAGGCTAGAATACATACTGAGACCCTGTTTCAAAAAAAAAAAAAAAGAAAGAAAAGAAAGCAAGCAAGCAAGCAAGCAAGAAAGAAATTGTTTCAAAGGTGATTAAAATGAGTTGATGGCCTGGCAACCCTCTGGAAGTAGCTACCTGGATAGCTACTTTTGAGTAGGCACAGTAGTGCCAAAATCATGCAATAATGGGTGGAATAATGATATATTCCACTTGCCTCTGACCTAAGCCATGGATGTTGGAAGAGACTGTTGAATGCTAACCAAAAAATGTAGCCCAATAAAGATGGCATTTGGGAACATCTGGCTACAGAAGTCTAAGCATCAGAGCCATTGAATACAGTATGTAGGGTTACTATTTGTAGCTCCCCAAGATTCAAATTTTGATGCATTTCATCTGGAGCTAAAGCCAACGCTACAGACACAGCCAAAGGCTTAGAACAATGCCTTATGTAACAATTTGGTTCCTTTCATATATCTCCCTGGACCAAAGAATGTACTCTATGTGGCCAGTATGCAGAACTCTACTCCCCTCTCTGCCAAAAAATTCCCATTATATGGAAATATTATATTCTACCTGTGAGATGGTTAGAACACGTAATTGAAAATACAGAGTATAAAGATATGAAGGGTTGCTTGGCTCAATTAGGTGAATGCATGATTTGTGCAGATATGAGTACTGGCAAAGGGGGAGCAGTTTAAAAAGGCTCAGGTGCTGGTGGTGGGAATAAAGTGTGTGTGGGTGTTTTGATAGAACTCTCTCTTTCCCACCATATAAGCTTCTATTTAAACCCTTCTCAGGTAAAGGAAGTGAAGAGGGAATGAGTTTCCTGTATTACATATCTGTTATTTATTACTGCCAAACAAACCGTCACATATTTTGTGACTTAAAACAACAATCCGCTGTTTCTTAGGATCCTGTGGGTTTCTGGGTCTAGCTGGGCAGTCCTGCCACTGGTCACACCAGGGTTCTCCCCACGCGTGCATTCAGATGGGACGCGGCTGGGGCTGTAATGTCCAGGATGTCATCATGGGAGTCGCTGATGACTCCATTGCTTAGCTTATGCTTTCTACAGTCTGCAAGGAGTTGCTGCCATAGAAGAACCTTAAGGGTCCCTTTCAGACCTGTCGTGTTTCTGAGTTGTGCTGAAGAGATGGCCTTTGCCCCAGGTACCGATAACTCCATTCTGAGCAACTTGAAACAGAAAACGGGCTCGGATAGCTGGCATTTTATCCACAGTCGTTATCTTTCAGATTGTTTTCGCCCGTGGGATCCTACATGTGTATCAGACCAGTAAAATGTGTCCCCACTAAATTTACTCTTCTGTGCTAATAACTGTCACTAGACCACCATTTAGACTGAGGTTCAGTAAAGAAGCCCGGATGGGTGTTTCAAATGCCCAGAAGCTCCCCAGAGAATGCTCTTTCCATTCCTAGCATTGTAGCAAATACCTGTCTTTAGCCTGACAGCTCCCTACTTTCCTGGTTTTTGTTTCTGCTGCTGTTGTTGTTGCTTTTGTTTGGTTGTTTTTGGGATCAGGATATCACCATGTAGTCCAGGTTGGACTTGAACTTGCTATATAGCATAGGCTGGCTTCAAATTCAAAATCATCCTGTTTCAGCCTCTGAAACAGGTGCTGCACTTACAAGCATGCACTACTCTAGCATGCAGATATATGTCTTTTTTAAAAAATACAAAAAAAATTCTGCACTTCTTCAAGAATGCTACCACATTCTCTGCCTACTGGATTTCCTGAAATAAAATTCATGGCTGTTGTCACCAGCACCAGGTAGTAACTGTAGGTGGTCAGCTGTGGATACACCTCAGTGGTACCACAGGTCTGTATTGTAGTAAATGCCTTTGAGCTATGAAACACCTTGAAAGGTGCAGGGGGGATTATAACATGAAAATAACATGTTCTCTCCCTTCTAAGGGCCTACAGCATGGCGGGGGAAGTAAAATCTTTTGGTGACAATTGCATATGAGGCAAACTTAGCGCCTGGAGGGAAATCTGAGGGATTGCTTTGTAGATGAGTGGTCAGTGAAGACTTCATGGAGGAAGTGGCATTTCAGCCAAGGCCTGACCACTTTCCACAGGTAGGGATGTTAAGTGTTCAGAGGGTGCAGTCCCTGCATAAGCATAAGAAATAAGCTGAAGCCAAGAGCCAATGGGAAACCAATCAAAGGAGGAAATATTGTTAGATTTAAATGATGATTGAAAAACACATTCTGATGTTAAAAACTTTAAAATGTGAGAACAAAGTGCTTTTCTGACCTTGACAACATGGACTTTGACAAATTTGAGTGGGTATAACTTTTGAATATGACAGCTGGGAAAGGTGGAATGGAAGCAGATTATGTAAGAGCCAGGATTCTGGGCTACAACTTTTTTTTTTGAGACAAGATCTCACTATGTAGTTCAGACTGGCCTTGAACTCACTATGTAACTCAGGCTGGCCTCAAACTTGCAGCAATCCTCCTGCCTCAGCCTCCCAAGTGCTGGGATGAAGGTTGTATGCCACCACACCCAGCAGCACTTTTGATTTTTTTTTTTGGTATTACTGGAGATTGAACTCAAGACCTTGTACTTGGCAGGCAGGTGCAGCGCCACTGAGCTACATCCCAGGCAGGACTTTTCGTTTTTGTTTTTGGTACCAGGATCAAACTCAGAACATGGTGCCTACGAGGCAGGCATGGTGCCACTGAGCTACATCCTCGCCCCAGCACTTTTGATTTTTAACAGAGAATCACTGAAGGATTTTTGGGTAGGTAGTTGTCTATTTCAAAAGTAATAATTAGAATCAGTGATAAACTTGTCAGTGCTTTGGTTGAGTAAAACAGAAAGAGAAAAAAGACCTAAATGTCCTGCTTGCTTAGATTAGGACAGGATGCATGCTAAGTTATTTTGAGTGTTATTTTATTGAATCTCAGCAACCTTGGATAAGTAGCACTTATCTGTCTTAGTGATGAGGAGCTCAAGCTTGGAGAGGATTAGAAACCTCTCCTAAATAAATCAGACACGCAAGGTTAAATACCACATGGTTTCTCTTCTATGAGAAACTCAAAGTATAAATAAAGAGCAAAATAAAAGTTAGATAATGGAAAGTAGGGAAATAGATCAAGAGAAGGAGGGAAGAGGGAAGGAAAAGGAGCTGAAAAAAGGAATTGAGATGTGTTGTGTACATGTACGAATGTGTACTAAAAAACTTTCCTAACATGATTGTTAGTGAATAGTGACATTGCCTGCTTTCAAACACAGCATAAAAATAACTACATATGCACTTAATATGGATATTCATTTTTCTTTCTAAGTATACTTTGTTCATTCTTAATTATGTGCATTTATTAACTCCACAAATGAATAGTTAACTTGCTTAGGAGAATATGAGGTAAATTTTCTCCTTTTTCTGTTTTTTTTTGGGGGGGGGCGCTAGGGATTGAAGCAAGGGAATGGAATATGCTAGGCCTCCACTCTTATCACTGAGCTACACCTCAGACCAAATGTTTCGAAAAATATACTTTTGGTTTGGGTGAAGGTGATGTGGTAGAGATGGAAAGCTGACCCCCGAAGGCTTGTAATCTCCTCCCATGCTCTAGGAGTTTGAGGGGAAGCAGCTGCCCAGCCAAGGACCACATTTTTCTGTTCTTTTGTATTGTTTCCTATAGATTTTATGCCTGATTAAATTATATCTGTTCTATTTCTTCTAATGCTTCCTCTCCATCCTCCAGCAGAGGGAGACACTTCCAAAACCCTGTAGGCTCGGGAACTCACAGGACAAAAAGGCCCGGGACTCTGAATGATCAAGTGGAAAGCCGCCAATCAACTGGAAGCTGTGGTATTAGACATTAGTTAGGGAAGAAAAAAACCTCTATTATATTAAACTATGGAGGTGTGGGAGCTGGTATTTCAATCAGTTGCTAATGCATTTAAAGTTATAAAGCAAAGAAGTAGTGTAATTGGTAAAATATGTTTATTTGCATTTGTGAATTGGATTAAACAGCTTTAAAGCTTTGACTTGAAATGCTATGTAGTTTATAGTAAAATGTCAAGGTGTACAGAAATGTTTAAAAAGCAGTACACTTCCCTTCTCACTCTCTGGGCCTAAAAGAATTGAGGCAGCCACAGGTACATTCAAGGAGCACCACGTAAAGTCTCTGCTCACACAGGAACCCAGCGGACAGATGGCCATCTGCTGTTGGGTGAGGTCTGGACTGCAGGGGGCCGATGCCACATTGAGACCAGCTTGAATGTCACAGTAATAATTCGGGGGTAGTCATAACAACGGAAATGCCAGTCTGGAAGCAAAGCGTTTCAGAGAAGGCCTGTACAGACTGTATAAATGACAGCCTGTAATGAGAGTCAAATGGATCTGGAATCATTGATCTTCGCTTGGAGGAGAAGTTCGGACATCTTGAATTCGAATGGGCTATCCAAGCAGAAGTCATGAGGAGACAGCTAAAAATGTGAAACTAGAGCTCCAGGGACAGAACAGGAAAACCTTGCTTGCGCCAAGGTCTGCCCGGACAGCCGCCTTCTCCCACCATCTGCTCTAGCTTTTCTCCGCCGTGGTACCCCAGTGGGAGGCCGGTCTGCCCGAGCTAATAGTCCAAGCTGCACTTCTGGCCCCCAGGAGAGCTGGCAAGAAACTGCAGGATGAAGGAGCGGAGAGCTGAAGTATTTCTCTCTCTGAAATTGAAGTATTTCTCGCTCTCGGGCCCCTCTTGAGGTTCAGCTGTGTCCCTACTCAGCGGAAGGTCCCACTCCTGGCCATTACCATCCAGGATTCCGATGGCTTTTTTCAAGAGGACCTGTGTTCAGATCCCTCCCACGGGACCAGAAAACTAGCCTGGCCAGAGGGTGCAGTGCTGCTGTGAAGCAGATCATTTAAAACCAGAGACCGCCTGCGAGCCCCGAATAAGGCACCCAGAGTGCAGAGCCCGGCTGATGTTCTCCCAGCGCTTCCGGCTGGAGAACAGCCCGACCCACCGTGGGAACGCGAACCTAGCCGGCTCGGCCACCGCGAGCGCCCAGCGGCCTCGCCACGGTCTCCGCGTCCGCGGAACCGCAGGGCCGGAAGCCACGCGCAGAGCTCCGCGCGCAGGAACCATTAGGGCGGCGCGCTGGGGACCGCGGCGACCCGCGACCCTGCCCGCGCGCTCGCCCCGCGCGCTCGCCCCGCGTCGCCGTCGCCTCCCCGCAGGCGCCATGCGGGTCGAGCCCTGGAACTTGCTGCTGGCCTCTCCTCTCTGCTCTTCAGCTTCTCTTGGTTCTGCCTCTCCAGGATGGCCGAGATAAGTAAGCGGCGACCGCTCGACCCCCTCCCCGCGCCCGGAGTGGGAGGCCGGCGTGGGCAGCCGGTCTCAGTCGCGCGCCCGCGTTTGGGGCCCCCGCGTGGTGATAACGCGCCCACACCCCGGCCCGCAGTGAGTTCCGCGGTGACGGGCGCCCGGGTCCGGTCCGGTCCTGTCCGGTCCGCTTCGGGGCGGCGGCGACCCTGGGGCGCGCGCTCAGGGATGAGGTGGGGGTCCCAGCCCGGCCTCCCCACCCCGGCTGCGGGGCCCGCTGCCCGCTCCCGTTTCATTCTTCTCGGTCATTTCCACAAACGCGTGAATGCCTGGCTTCAAGGGCTCCTCTCGCAGCCCGCCTCTTTCCCCTCGCTTGGTGCGGGTTACTTCGGGCCGTCTCCAAGGCGCCCTGGAGTACGTCTGCCAAGCCGAAGGAGGCAGGATGGTGGAGAGACACGGAACTGGCCGGATTTAGGGCCCTGGTCCACACCTGGACCTTCTTCTCAGATGAACCATGAGCCTTGTGTGACCGACCACTTGGAATACACCAGCATTTAATTTTGTCGTCGACCGGAGTGTCAATCTGGCGAACAAAAATTAAAGTTGCCTGGTTAAATCTGAATTTCAGATAAACAGTGATATTTTCCATACAAAAGGTTGCATGGGGCATAATTGTTCTAAAACTGTATTTCTTGTTTATCTGAAACTCAGATCTAACTAGGTGTCTTATTTAGCTTTCAACTCTAGTTGTCCACGTTTAGTTGTGACGTTTAGAGTTCATATACTTGAGCTTTTTAAGATTTAGGACCACTGGGAATTTTTAATCCCAGTTACTTCAGGTTAAATTTTCATTTCTTCTACTGAACACATTTATGACATAGGTATAAGCCAGGTAATCTCAGCAGTAGTGTTGAGGGTGGAGTTTGGAAGTGGCTTCATATTTAGTCCTGTAGTGAATACTACATTTTGTCATCGTGTATACAAAAAGCACAATTCTCTTTCTTTGAAATACTAGAAAGTGCATTATAAGACTTCTACTCTTTCATTTTATATCCTTTCCCCTTCTTCATTTTCCCTAAAGAAGACTATTAAAATGTGTTTTTGTTTACCTTAGAACAAACAGTGAGCATATTTATAATAACAATAAATGGTTTCTTGTAAACAGAAAAGAAGTAATTTTTGGAAGACAATGTATAATGGTAGTCTTAGAGGATATTTTAATATAGTTATTATTCTTAGCTATAAGGACTGAGAGTCATACAAACATTTTGATGTTTTTTCTAGTTATAACCAGAAAGAAGTTTACTTCCTCAAAGGATTTAGATTTCCATCATTCATAGATACAAGTTCTGAAAATGATATATTAGTTCTGAGAATGAAACACTCTTAAAATAGCAAATAAGTCAGAATTTTCATTTTCTTTAAGTTCATCATATTAATAATTCATTAATTTTTCAACAAATATTTAAACTGTGAAGACAGGGTTTTTTTGTTGTTTTCTCTCTCTCTTTTTTCTTTTTGGTACTGGGGATCGAACTCAGGACCTTGCGCTTGTGAGGCAGACGACAGAACCACTGAGCTAAATCCCCAGCCCTGTATTCTCTCTTTTTGACTGTTCTGGTTACTGCGTTGTCCCTAGCATCTGGAAAATTGTGCGACATCTAATAGGCGAGTTAAATGTCTGTTGAAAAAATAAGTGATCAAGTGCATGACAGAATGACTAAATTTACTGAGTGCCTGTTCACATTGCAGGCACTAAGTTAACAGCACCATCCCATTCCTGGATCATACCTTATGGCTGGGGAGATACACATACATGACATATGATTATGGTCTGATGTCAGATGTAGGCAGGGAAAGGAAAGAAAGTACTGAAGTTATACCTTAGTGCTTAGCTGCTTTGAAACTCATCAAACTTGGTACTCAGTGCATTTTGACTCGATAATTTTGTCCCAGGATTTGTTGCTTGTTTGATACTCTAGGCACAAGAAAGAATTTATTGGTGTCAACTGCCTTGTGACAAAACAATTTATTTGGTACTCACTGGTTTTTACTCTTTGGTCTTCCTAGAACCAATGTGTTTTGATATGATTGTCAGAGAAGGACTCTCTGTGGAAGTTATATTTGAACATTTTTTCTGGATGAAATGAGGAAGCATTATGTGTGGATATTTGGGGAGAAAGTCTTCCAGACAAAGGGAAAATCATGTGCAAAGGCCCTAAGATAGTTTGAATTGTTAGTTTGGAGGCCATAGTAAGACTTGAGTTATACACTGAATAAGAAGGCATCGAAAGGTTTTGTGCAAATGAGTGGCATGATCTTACACATATATTTAAATGATTGTTGGATTTGGGCTATGAAAGAAAGAAAAGAATCATAGAATGTGCCAAGAATTTTTGGTTTCTTGGCTTTAGCACTATTGACATTTTGTGCTGGATAATTCTTTTTGGGGATTTAAGAGGGACATCCTGTATATTATGGAATATTTATAGGACCTCTCAGCTGTATGTAGGTAGATGCCAGTAGCCACGTCCCTGCCTCAGTTGTGCCAGTCGATGTTTGAGAACCACAGTGTTAGAGTTTGGATCCAAAATACCACCCAAAGTTTACGTGCTGGGGCCTCGATTGCTACCTGCTGGCCTTTGAGGAGTGACTCAGTCGTGAGAGTGCTGGTCTCATCCCTGGATGAGTCTACAGATGAGTCCCATTGACAGGGTCATAGTACAGAGGGCTATTAGGAGTCAGGGCCCAGGTGAAGGGCGTGGATCTGTACCCTTGGGGACTCTATGTTATCCCTTACCCTGTCCACTCTGACTCTTTCCTTTCTCATTGCTTCCTGGCTACCCTGAAGTAAGCTGCTCTACCGTGCCTTTCCACTGCGATAATCTGCCTTGACACAGGCCTAAAAGCTATGGAGCAGCTGATCAAGGACTGAAGCCTCTGAAAGCATGAGAGGAAATAAACCATTCATTCCATCTTTCAGTTGCTCTTCTCAGGTATCTTGTCACGATGACAAAGATACCACAACTGATTTAAGCAGCCAGGAAACGGAGTTGCCATTTACTGAGATGGTGAGGCTTGGGGAAGAGCAGATGTTGGTGGTAAGATCAGTATTTCTGTTATGCCTGAAGTACCCATTCAAGATCCCTAGGAAAGAATTGAATAGGTCATTGGATACGTCAGGCTGGATCGGGACTGGCAAGATTAACTTGAAAATTGTCAGCATTCGGTATCTAAGGCCATGGAATAAGATGAGACCCTAGATGGAAAATTCCAAGCAGTAAGCCATGGGGAATTCCAGTATTTCACCATCAAGGGAAAATAAGAAAAGAGAGCTAAGCTAAGAAGATATTTCAGGGAGAAGAGTGTAACAGTCACAGAGAGATGGAGTAAGTTCTCTGGTGCAGTAATAAAAAAGCCATCTCATTTAGTCCCCGGGGTTATCATTCCTGTATCATTGGTGACCGCGGTAGCCCCTGCTGTCCAGGGCTTCAGTTCTAGAGGTGCTTCATTTTCTTCAACCATGGACAATAATTCAGGCCACCATTATGCCAGTGTGTATCACAGACTTACACTATCTCGTCCCCAGGACAATGTAGGGGGTTATCACCCTAAGCCCAACTAGGGCTGATACCCAGTCCCAGAATCCCTCCTTTGGGAGTGTGTTTCCTGGAGACCTCAGTCTTCTGCTAGCTGCCTGGTTTGGAAGCACCCACATTTGCCTGCCACTGCCTTTGATAGTACTTAACCTGCAACTGGCACATACTGCTAGTGCTCCTTCCATACACCCTCCCTCCATCGGGCACAACTGCCCCTGTGGCGACACGTAATGGAAAGACCACTGCATACATTAGATTTCTGTCTTGCAAAGAGAGAGAACTTGAAGGGCATGTAAAGAGTGCCAAGAGGTACAATTTTTAGAAAGCCCAGGAACAAGGAAAATTAAATACTATATTGTATAGGGCATATGTATTTGTGATAAAATTGTATTCTAAAATGTAAAAGAACGATTGAGATATAATTCAGGAGGGTGGGGTAGGAAAGGAATCCACCATTAGAAACAAAGGCATGGGGTAATGTTGTGCTTATTAGGTGGGTGGTAGGCACCCGTGTGCTCTTCACATTATATTGTGATGCTTACCTATGTATCACATTTTCTTTTGAGTGTATAAAAATTTTTAAATTTGTACAGTGGGAATATGAAGCAAAAAAAAAATGGCAGATAGTCACAGAGTACCCAATTCCCTTGAGAATGTAAAAGCATTCAGAACACCTTTTTAAAAAGAATTTTAGTGGGATGTGAATACCCTTTTATATACAGATGTAGTTGGTTTATTAAAGTGGCTCGATTTGGGCTAAAAGTATAAACAACTTTTAAAATTTTTTCTAATAACTTTTTACATATGTTCAACTGTATTCCCTTATCTGCATAATTACAGAGATTCCTAGGGATCACAGGGACATTTTTCTGGGTCAGTTTTTGTTATTCAAACAATCTCATTTGTCTTTTTAAAACTCTAATTACATAGTGTTCTTCTTTCTTACCTACTGAACAGACTGTGGCTCTTGGAAGATAGAATGTCAGGAGACAAAAATGGTCTGCTCTCAGACAATCCCTCTTGTTTGGTATTCAAACCGAGAGGCTCAAAACAACCATTTTACCTAAGTCGTGATTTCTTAATTAGGAAATTGGATAGGGTTCACTCGGCAATTTGTGATTGAAGTGGGAAGGTAGAGGCTGGAGGATCTATCACCAGGTCTCTGACTATCACAAGTGTGGCATTTCTCTCCTCTCCCAAGAGGCAGCTGTCATGCGTGGGCTTCTCTAGGCACTGTGGTTGCAGCAATATCATCCTTTTTTTAACAAAGCAACTACCACTCAAATTGAAGACAGTGGAAACTGCCAGACCAGTTAAAGCCCACATCACAGAGTCACTGTTTCTTCTGCTGCATTCTACTGGTCCGAGCAGCCACAGGTGTACCCGGATTCAGGGAGGGAAGCAATTGATGGTACCTATTGACTGATGACAGGGGAGACCAGCCTGCAGCACGCAAATGAGGGGGAGGATGTTGCTTAGCCATCTTTGAAGTGTAGTATGCTGCACCTCTTCTCTTTCCCTAGTCTTCCCCTATGTGACTGAGTGGGAAGGAGTTAGGGAGGCAGGGTTTTCCATAGAGTAGCACCATGGTGGTTTCTCTTTCTCTGGAAAACGTTTCTATGTGGCAGACATCCAGCGCTGGCTCTTTAGTGGGGTGGTTTATGGCTGCTTGGGAAGCCTGCTGGGTCTCCCCGCTCCCCATTCCCTGGTGTGGGCCATCCACCTCTGCCATATGCATGTCCTCTCTCCTCTTGCCAGGGGCCTAGCTGCTAAGAGTCTTTTGCCTTGCAGGTGCCCATTGTGGTTCTCTTGCAGTACTCACTTGGCCATAGCAAACTCTAGCATCTTTGCTGTGCTTGGGGGAACTCTTGAACATGTTTACTAGGACACATATACCAGAATATTCTTGGGATGTGAATGTTCTCATAATATTGCTCAACAACAAGAGGAGAGATAAATATGTTGTGATACAGTAAAAATTTTTACAGCAATTAAGATGAATGAACTAGAGGTTGACTCATCCATTCTGGCTGAGTCTCAAAAGCATAAATTGAAGAAAAGCAAGTATGGAATACATATATTTTCTTTTAATTGATGTCTAAAATCAAGTGTAAGTCAACTTGCAAAATGTTAGAACTATAAAGGGACCAATGGATAATTAATATAAAATTCAGAATTCTCATCTGAGGGTAGGGAGGAAGGGAAAGGTGATCTGGGAGGGACACAGGTGGGTTATCTAAGACTCAGGTAGTAGTCAGGTCATGGGTACTCATTTTTATTTTTATCCCTTAAGCTACTTTATCTACTTGTTTTCATGTCTAATATGCTTCACAATAAAACCTAAAGCAAGCCAGGGCATAGTGGTGCATACTTGTAATCCCAGCACTGGGGGGCTGAGGCAGGAGGATTGGAAATGTGAGCCCAGCCTGGGCAACTTAGCAAGACCCTGTCTTAAAATAAAAAATAAAGGATTAGGGCCTTTAAGACTTAAGTTCAATCCGCAATACTGCAAAACAAAACAAGACCAAAAAAAGAAAGAAAGAAAAAACCCTAATAAACGGCCCTTAGGGAATTTAAAGGGATTGATGCATACTGTGATTTGATTATTGCAAAGCATACCTAGAGGTTAGTAATTCAAAATGTATGTTTCCTTTTTAGCTTCATCTCCTACTAATTGCTTCCTGTAGTTTGGATGCTGAATATCCCTCCAAGTACAGGCTTAGTCCCTATAGTATTGCTCTTTGGAGATAGTAGACTGTTTAGGGGGTGGGGCCTGCTGCGAGGTCTTTAGGTCATTGGAGGATATACCCTTCAAGGCTACAGTGGTGCTGTGTCCTTAGTCTGGAGTGTCCTTCCTTGCCTTTTGCTATATGGCAAAATTTTTTTAAAATTTTTGTTTTTATTAGTACATCTTTGCAGGACATGATTTTATTCCTGGCGGGGAATTGGCACATGTAAATAACACATCTTAATTCTTTTTATGTCCCCTTCCCCTCCTCTCCCTCTTTTTCCCCCTCTCCATCTCTTCATCCCTTTCTCATTTGCAAAAGATCTGTTTCCCTGTTTCCTATTATTATCTTTTATTTTGCTCTTTAACTTATTTATACTTTGGTAAAGTTCTATACCTTTTTCAACTTCTCAAATATTCTCTTTTCTCTGAAACCTTCCTACCTCCTCACCTACTCCTTCATCCTCCTTAATCATTCCTGCCTCCCTTGGCCTGTGGCTCATGGGAGGGTAACTCTAGTGTAAGAGTTATAATTAGTTGTCTAAATATATACTCCTTGCCCCCATCCCTTGCAGCCTGATGGCCAGTTGATTTAGAGTAGAAACCTGGCTTTACCCCATTTGTTTTCCTGTAACTTGGTGCAGTTAGGGAAACATAGTAAGTACTCCAGGGAAGGAAGAATGACAGTGTCTGTCAGTCCACCTCTCCTCACTGGGGTGTTTATTGAATGAAGAAAGCCAGTGGAGGAGGTCATGGCCACACTGATTTTGGCCTTGTGTACCAGGGCAAGGAGTTTGGGCTTTGCTCAGTATTCATTCAGGGGACCTTGTATACCGCCCCTCCCAAGCAATGTTTCCAGAAGATTAATCATGAGTTGGAGGTGAGAGACCAATTAAGAGGCAATTATGATAGTACATCTATAGACAGTAAAGGCTGAACTATGCTAATATCAATGGTAATAAAGATAAAACAAAGAGGTCTGCAACAATGCTTCTCAAATGTAAATGTGCACACCCAGTCTATTGGGAACCTTATTGAAATGCACATCCTGATTCAGTAGGTTTGGGGTGAGCAGCCTGAGATGCTGCATTTCTAGAAAGCTCAAAACTGTTATGCCAGAGATTTGTATGGTCCAGTGTGCCAGCCACTTGGCTGATAAAAACTCAAACCCTTTATTGCAACTAGGGCACTAAATGCTCACTTCATTGTAATTTTAAGTAGTTCAGATTTCCCTTAATAACTGAGGCAAGGTGAACTATTTCTCCAGCATGAGAAACTTTTCTCATCTGGTGGGACTGCCTTTCATTGTAAATATTACAATGCAGCACCTGAATTGAGATGTGCTGTTAAGTATAAAAGACACACAGGATTTAGATTATTTAGTACAAAAAAGGAATGTAAAATGTCCCGTTGATTAGTTGATGTTGAAATAACATTTGGGGCTTATTGGGTTAAAAAAATCACTTAAAATTACCTTCACTGATTCCTTTTTATTTTTTAAAAAAGTGTTTGGCCTGGGGATTTAGCTCAGTGGTTCCACTGCCTGCCTTGCAAGCCAAAGGACCTGAGTTCTATCCCCGGTAACAAAAAAAAAAAAAAAAAAAAGAAAAAAGAAAAAAAATGTGCCTACCTGCAAATTTAAAATTACAAATGAGGCCTATGTCTACAGGAGAGTAGTGTTTGGACCCTTCCATGAGAAGCCAGGCTCTCTAGTGCTTAGGATCTCACCTGAAACTTTTTTATGTGGGCAGACATCACGCTGGCCCCTTACACACACGAACTGGTGCTCATTTTCACAATTTTATTACAAAGATGCTTAGTTGACTCAAAGCATCTAATCACTGCCTATTTCAAACCTCCGAAAAGTGGTTTTCTAACATGGTGTCTTCACTGAATACCTGACTGGATGGATGCACCTCTACTGCAATATAAAAATTCTAAATAAAATATTGATCCCTTGATTTATCACAAGAATTTACAAGAAGCAGATCCAAGATTAGAGATCATGTCTTTTAATGTTGCTATGTGGTTGTTTCTGTAAATGTTGCTTTCTCCAGAGAAAACTCTTTCTTTTTGTGTTCACCAAATTGGTCCTTTGGGGACTCTCCTACATTGTCTTGCCTCATCCACGATATATTGACTCCAAACACACGATTACACGATCCCACAATCCATTTTGCAAAAAGAATATTGCCTGGAACACCCTAATCACAGTGGTTACTGGTGATACCACATCCTCCTCTAAACTTTGTAGGCATCCTCAAGAGCATCTCTTTATGTCTATTCAAGATTTATCAGCCTGAAGTTCTTTTGATTAAAGTATGATTCAGTTTTAAGAAATCACAGAAAGCAGCTCCTACAATAGCCCCATTCATTTCATTCATTCAGCATATATTTATGTAAGAGCTGTAGGCCAGTCACTATTGTAGGCATTGAGAATTTAACAGAAAAAAAAACTAAACAGGCTTAGTGGTGCACTTCTGTAATCTCAGCTACTCAGGAGGCTGAGGCAGGAGGATTGAAAGTTCCAAATTCAGCCAAGATAACTTAGTGAGATCTTTCCCTAAAACAAAAATATTCTCTAAAAAAGGGTTAGTGATGTAGCTCATGGTAGATCACTTGCCCAGGATATTCCAGGGCCTGAGTTTAATCCCCAGCACTTCAAAAACAAAACCAAAGCAACTTCAAAATTCATGCTGTTCTCAAGCTTACATTCTAGAGACCTCTGGAGATGGACACAATTTAGTAAGTTGGTAGTGATTAATGACTAAGAAAAAGAAGATATTTTACATAGCATGGCATGGTATGCTTATCTGAGGCAGTAACGTTTCAGTAGAAAACTGAATGCAGTTAGGGAGCAATAGCCACAGCGAACCTGGGAGTGAGCATTCTGTATGGATAACGCTGCAGGGGCAAGCACCCAGTGGTGGGAGCGGGTTCGCTCAGGAAGACAGTGTGGCTGGAGCTGGTATCCCTCAGGGCAGCAGGGATGGCAGGGAATGAGGCCAGAGCAGAACCCAAAGCGGGTGGTGTAGGGCTGGGTTTGCAACAGCAAAGTCTTTGGCTGTTTTTCTAAGTGTGCTGAGATCTCAGGAGGTCTTAGCAGAGGAATGGCTTCCGCCAGTGTCTGCCCACAGCTGTCCACATGTGTGCCCTTGCTGATGCAAGGAAGATGAAAGAGAAAGTCAATGTGGAACCCAAACAAGCCATTATTATTTGTGTAGTTTCATATTGGACCTTAGTTTTTTTAAACAGCCATCTAAATTTATTGCCATCCAAACCATGTATTCATCTTTTATTCCACCTACATCATTAGCCAATTTCTGTGCTTTCTCTGCTAACTGAAATACCATTTTTCCATATTCTCATGTCTCTAAAAGGTTTTCTTGAGCTAAGGTATGATAAAAAACATGGCAAATGTTTAAATTAAAATTATTACAGTAGAAGATACATTGCCATTAATCTTCCTTAAAATACTGCCCTTCTCTCTGAGCACACTTATCCCATCATTCTCGCCACTTTCTGAAGCAGTTCTGGAAGTCCTCTTTCCTGACTTTAGGTGCCCTGCTGTGACTGCCTCAACGTTCTGAATCAGCTCAAAACATTTACCTTTTGTAGTCATTTTGACTTTGGGCAGGATCCAGAAGTCGCCTGGTGCCAGATCTGGTGAATAAAGTGGATGAGGACACACTGTAATGTTCTTTATGAGCCTGCTTTCTGTTGGATGGCCCTTGGCAGCAGCATTCGCTGCATTTTTGGTCACACCTCCTAAAGACGTTAACATACATTATACATATATATATATATATATATATATATATACACACACACACACACATATAACGTATTTGCTATATATATAACTATGTTGATGTGCATATTTTACATTTTTCTCTTATCACAGAAAATTGTGTCATACATTTGCTACATTTATAAATATGTACCTTTGGTTTTTCTTTGCAGGCAATCAACTAATTGTAAAAACTGTATTTTGGAGTTTAAGGAAAATATACTACATTTAAAAAATAGAAGTGAAAATATTCATCAACAGCTCAAGAAAGCCTTGAATGAGATGCATCATGAAATTATACAGAGAGAAAATCTGTCAGGAACCTTAGGTCTGTGTTGCTTTTGCTTTTGGGTATGGTAGCTTGTTTTTGGAGATTTAGATTAAATGCCTACTGATTTTTAGGCATTTCCCCTCTATAACCATAACTAAACAAGTACCATTCTCTTACAGCGAGGCCGTGGAAATCAGGCGAGAGGCATCACCGACGCACTGTTCTTATTTCTACTTGGGCAGTGGTCTCCTGTCTATGAACAGCCCCACACCATCCAGCCTGTAAATACAGCTGGCACCTGGGTACCACCTCTGACCCCTCTTTCCTCTTGCCTTCCTCCAGGCAGTCAACCAGCATTTTCCATCACATTTTCTTCATTTCTCTCAATTTTTCCTTCACATTTTCCATTACTCCCTTCACAACACTGGTCAGACCACCTTTGTCCCTCATCTCAGCGACTTACCACACGCTCCTATTGTTCTTTCTTCTTTCCAGTCTTATATCCACCTACTTATATCCACTGTCGTCAAAGTGAAGGCTGCAGCATCCTGAATATAAACGTTCAATGGCTCGCCATTACTCCAGGATAAAAATTCCAGCCTTGTTCTTCTCCTATGTAGTCCAGTCCTTCATCCACTCATAACCCCTGGCAACCACTGAGCAGTTCTCTGGCTGCCATACAAGTACAGTCATACAGTGTGTCACCCTGTGAGTCTGGCTTCTTCCATTTAGCACAGATACATGCAAATTGTTGTGCAAACAATTGTTTGTTCCTCTTTTATTGTCAAGTTCCATTCCATTGGGTGGATGTACAATGCATACAGTTTGCTGATCTTTTTACCAGTTGAAGGACATTTGAGTTGTTTTGGTTTGGAACAATTACAAATCAATATTGCTATAAGCATTCATTACAGGGTCTTTTTTTTTGTATGAAGAAAAGTTTTAATGTTTTAAGGATTATAACTAGAAGTAGGATCAATGTGGTATATGTCAAGTCTATGTTTAACTTAATAGAATCTTCCAGACTGTTTGCCAGGGTGGACAAACCCTGGCATCCTCTGCAACAGAGTATGACATTTCCAATCACCCCTGTTATTATGGCCATTCCAGTGTTGTGATGCCTCAGTTTTAAGTTTTAGTCCCCCTTTGACTACTGATGTTGAACCTTTTTATGTGCTTATTTGCCATCCAGATATCTCATTTGGAAAACATCTGTTCAAATCTTTCCCCCGTTTTTAAGTTGAGTGGTTTGCTTTCTTGTAGAGTTTTGAGAGTTCTGTATATTACCCTGGATACATACCAGATGGATACATTATTTGGAAATATCTTCTTCCAGTCTGTGGCTTGACTTGGCTCTTTTCTTTTCTTTTCTCTCTCTCTCTCTTTTTTTTTTTTTTTTGATAGTCGGGATGGAACCACCCCAGAGCTTTCAGATTGAGGTGCATCCATATCACTTGAAATAGGGTCTCACTAAGTTGCCCATGCAAGACTTGAACTTGCAATTGTCCTGCCTCAGCCTCCCAATTGTTCGGATTACAGATGTGCACCATCACATTTGGCTTTATTTTCTTGATGTTCTTCAGAGGGTGAACACTTTTTTTTGTTGAAGTCCAATCAAGTTTTCTTTTATATATTTGTTATGATGTATGTAAGACCTCTTTTCTTTTTTTTCTTTTTTTTTTTTTTTTTTTGTACCAGGGATCAAACTCTGGACCTTGTGCTTGCAAGGCAGGTGGCAGAACCACTGAGCTAAATCCCTGGCCCAGACCTCTTTTCTTTTTTTAAAAACTTCATAGTTTCATGTTTTATATTTGTATTTACGAAATTTTTTAGTTAACTTTTGTAAATGCTCTGAAGTACAGATAAAGATCCAGTTTTTTCACTTGGATGCCTAAGTGTTCCAACACGAGGTTGTTAATTGTCTTTTCTGTGTTGATTGATTGCCTTCGCATCTTCGTCAGAAATCACCCATGCCTGTGTGTAGATCAATTTCTGTATTCTCTATTCTGTTCCCTTGTGCTATGCATCTATTTTTATGTAATACCATGCTGTTTTCATTACTAAATTGTACATTATAAATTAAAATTTGGTAGTATGAGTCCTCCAAGTTTGTTTATCTTTTTTGAAATTCTTTAAGAAAATTTTAATGAAGGGTACAGAGTCATTAAATGTTAATGGGCCATAATATGGTTATAAAGATGCAACTTTAATGTAGTGATATTTATCAGAATTTCAGAAGAAGTCATTTCTCCAGCATGTTTCACTTGGAACTGACAGTTCCATTTGTCTGTGGTATAGCTCATGGTGCTAGTCTTAAATTAAAATTGCTTTTAAAATAAATATCAATCAATAATCTTTGAGTGTGGTGCATGCCTGTAATCCCAGCACTCAGGAGGCTGAGCCAGGAGGATCACCAATTGTTTAAGGCCAGCCTGGGCTATACAGTGAGTTCAAGATCAGCCTGAACTACATAGCAAAACCCTGTCTCAAAAAAAAATCTGTGAGTATACTTTATTGTAGTATAATTTTGATATTTCACATTTAAGAATATCTTTCTCTTTCATACTAAATTCATCTGTGGATTAATTTATTAACCCTTATTAAAAAATTTTGTATCAGAGAGAAAAACTCCCTATGGCTAAAATCTCAGAATCCTATTTATTTTCTCTTTCAGATGAGAAGAAAATGGATACACTGAGTGAGCATGAGAGAGTATCTAATATATTTGAAGACTTTAAGTTCTTTTTTCCTCATGTAAGGAAAGTCAAAAGAATTTATCCTAAAGTAATCATAGGCCAAGGGAAAACAGGCGGTAAGAAACCTTAGAATTGGAAAACTGAGTAGATATTTGATTTTTGGGGAGATATTTTTGAGTTTGAAGGTGTAACTCATTAATATCATAGGCAGATGGAGAGGAGATCACCAGCCTATCTGGCATTCGGGAGCCTATGCATATAAGTGGCTGGGATATTGTCTGGTCTGGCAGAGAAACATAGTTGTATAAATATTTAGTGATTTGATTTAAAATTCAATTTTAATACAGATACTTTGAAAATGAGTCAATATAAGTCAAATATACATTAAACATCTGCTAAATACTTGACAAATCTTTTCTCTCTGGTTTTGAAAACCTGTTTGTACTTGGCTTTTTTCCTGTTTCCCCATCTCTTTTGGGACCCAGGTTAGCAAAAGTTTTACACAGAGGCAATGCTTCATCCTTGAAGCATGAACTCAGTTCCACAAAATAAGAAAAAAACAGTGGCAATTGAAGCAAGGCTATTGGACCAAAGCTCAGAATTGTGTCCTACAGCAGCGGAAGCCATCCCAAGAATTGTACCAGGGAAATGCATTCCACCCCTTGAAACTTGATTCCTGTATCACACTGCCTATAAGAATCAATTTCAGGTGCACTATAGGTCTAAACTGAAAGGCAAACAATAGACCTTCTTGAAGGTAACCTAGGAGAATGTCCTTAGGACCTAGAGATAAAGATTTTTCCAAAGAACCCCAGAAGGATGAAATGTAAAGTAAATGATGACTAAACTGCACTACATTAAAATTAAGAATTTCTGTACATTAGGAGACACACTATTGAAAAGGGAACCCAGAAAGGGGTATGATATTTTTACCACACATAAGAAACAAGAGGCTCATCTTCAGAATATATAATGATATAAACCAGTAAAGGAACCAGGCATGGTGGTTACCCTATATTCCCAACGCTCTGTTGGGCTGGAGGGTTGCAGTGAGTTCAAGGCCAACCTAATGGCTCTAATGGTTCAAATTCAATGGTACTCAGCAAAACACTATTTTTTACAGCTATTTCCAAAGTTCAATCTCTTTCTTTAAATAAACATTTCTCAGTTTGTTGTATATTATGACCCTAAAATAATTATTTCATCTACTTCTTTTTTAGTTTTCTAGCTACTTTTTAGGAAGATGATTTTCTGAGTCCCTCGCTTAGCCATTCTTAAAGTCCTTCTCCTCATTTGAAGGTGGAGAAATTGTGGATAGAGAGGCAGTATTCTTCCCTACACTCACACAGCTGGGAGCTGGGGCCGCCATGATTGGATATGGGCAGAATTCCTTGATGAAATCTGGTTACAGTACTCCTTCAGGATAACATGGGGCCGCTTTTCCTCAGTGCTTCACTTATTATTGGGCAATAAAAGCCACTTAAGGGCATGAAGTCATTCCATCAAACCACTTAGAAATTACTTCAAACATTTTTCTCACTGATGAAAACACTTGATAGTCTTCACTGTTTAGAGTTCCAGTGTCTTGTCAGGATGAAGGGTAGAGAATCAGCCGTTGTGTGACAATTTGTACCAAGTTAAGTGAAAACTATGATAAGTGGTGAGTGTTTCATTTTATTTTCATTGCACCAAAACTTTCCAAAGTAATAACATTGTGGAGTATATTTAATACATTGACTAAAACATAATCCACTGGAAATAGGAATTCCCTCCAACAAAAAATGAAAGATGTGATGACATAGTTAGGATTATTTTTATAATGCAGTTTCAAACACTATTTTTATAAGCATAAGACGAACCCAAACAAAGAATCACAGAATTAAGGTTGCTGTGCTTTGATTTGTGCCTTGAGACAATGCTTCCATGCTCTTGTGTCTACAGTTTCTTTTGCACTAGGTATTCCCACTGTCAGCAGAGGAAATCACACTTACCTGAAGCAAACACTGAACTCCATTGTCACCAGGATTATGCCTTGGGAAGAGAAGGATTGTGTAGTGATTGTTTCTGTTTCAGATGTATGTATGAAAAATAAGAAGTTCTTATTCTCCCCTTACAGTTTCCAAATTCCCTTCCTCAGTGGTAATCACTTTATCATTTTAAATTTTTATTCTAAAATTTTAAAAAATGGAATCCGCACATGCAGATAATATATGTAATACTTTTTGACACCACTGAGAAAGAATTAAATATGTAAGTCTACAAAGAAAACAAAATGGTTTAATGTGGGATAGATAATTTTGCTAAATTTGAATCACATCTAATATAGCATTCCTGTATACTATAAGATAGAGAAATTATATTTATAAATGGAACACTAAAATTGATGCTATGGTAATAAGATCTGCTTAGCCCAATAAAACATTGGTATGTTGCTGGGTGTGGTGGCACATGCCTATGATTCCAGCATTTGGGAAACTGAGGCAGGGGGATCACTGTGAGTGTAAGGCCAGCCTGGGCTACGTAGTGAGTTCAAGTCCTATTAATAATAATATTTTTAAAAGTTGGTATATAGATATCCAGATATAATTTATATTAAGCCACAATAATTACCATTAATTGAAGGACTCCTTCTTATGCCTGAGGGATTGTGGAAAATTTTTCTAGACATTATTTAAAATCTGTGTCACATCCTTGTAAAGTAGGTATAAATATCCTGATCTTACAGGGGAAGGAACAAGAGCTTAAAGAAAGTTAAGTAATTTGCCAGTAATTAAAGATTCAAATCTAGATTTCTCTAAAGATTTCTATTTTACCCCAAATGCTATTATGGTAATCACTGTAGAGTTTGAAAATTCGAGTAAAATGATACTGTGCTATGTATCTATTAATACCATATGACTTTTTTGGAGGGAATTTGGAAACATGTATCATATTTAAAATGTGTCTCAGAATCTTTTATCTCAGAAATCTAAATTTAGGGAACTTATCCTTAGTAGATAATTAGGCAAGTGTTTAAACACAATTAAAGTATAACAGTATAGTGTAATAATTGAGACTGCAGACTCTGCATCTGCATTACCAAGGTTCAATGTCAACTTGTACACTTTTTGGCTTATAACACTTTTTGGGCAGCTTATTGAAGTTCTCTGTGCCTACTTTCCTGTCTTTTAAATGATGATGATACCTTTTGTGTCACAGCAGTGTTCAGGGAGGATGTTAATATACTTAAAAGTGCTTGGACTTAAAATGATACAACAAATAATCATTTCAGTGAAGTATTGCTTTATGATAGTATAGTATTGGAAGAAACCAGGGCTGGGGATTTAGCTCAGTGGTTCCACCACCTGCCTCGCAAGCGGAAGGACCCGAGTTCGATCCCCAGTAACAACAAAAAAAAATTGTATATTTAATTTCTGATTTTCATATATAATATTAAAGGATTATTGTATGTGTTTTTACTGCAAGCTACCCTCAATCATTTGTATATTTATTTATATTTTAAATAATAAAAAGAAATTTTGTTTTAAAATATTGTGTATTACCTACAATAGTTCTTTAGGTGTAATGATAATCTGGCTATACAGATTTCCCAGGAATCCCACAGGTGGAAAAGTATTTTCAATAATTTTAATGCCATGTCAGTATTGCAATTAACATAGCCTAATAATACATCTTAAGAATAGGGCCGGGGATTTAGCTCAGTGGTTCCATCGCCTGCAAGGACCCGAGTTCGATCCCCGGTACCAAAAAAAAAAGAATAATATCTTTTATCAGTGCAAAGTTATCTTCTCAAAAGGATAGAGTGATGTTACCAGAGAGGACACAATAGGAAATAATATCAATAAATCATTACAGAAATAATTTTATCTGCATGAATTAATGTTATTTCTAGATGTCATATGCTTCTTATATTTATTTCAGAAAATTTGAAGATAATAATAATAAAAAGAAACACTCTAATACCTGGAACCTCAGATAATCTTGATTTCTAATGGCATCTTTTGGAAATTGGAATGGTGAAAATACATAATTATCTAGAGGAGGAAAAAACAATGAACAAACTAGTAGACAAGAAAGTGTTAAACGACCTCTTAAGAAAAAATATAACCTTTATTTATGATTTTTGAACTCTATTACAATTTAACATTAATAAAGGCAGGATGTCTTTAAAAATTAAGAACAGAATTTTATTCACTTAAATAGTAATGCTATCATATAATCTCAATAAATAAGAAAAAGCTCAGAAACTGCTATTGTCACAGATAAGTTCTGTGTGAGTAGATAAATGTTCCTATCCATTTTGCTAAGACACTTAAAGAAATAGCACAAATTTGAGCAAGTTGGGGTCTGATGGCACCACAATGTCTTCCTGGCTTTTAATAAATGCATTTCAAAGTATAAACCTAACTTACGTGGCACTTGAGCTGGTTATCAAACATCTTGATATGTATGTGTTCTTAAGAGTCATTTAGTTCCAAAGATTTTATAGTTTAACTCAGACTATTTAAGAGTGCTTATTTTTCCAAATGTATTTTTTTCCCATCTTTTATTGTTGACTTCTCATTTAATTGCATCGTTAAGAGAACTTTGTGATAAAATTTGGAAACTATTGTAAATCCTTGTGTTCCATGTGATTGTGAAAAGACTGAATAGGCTCTGCACCACTGCATTTTAAATGTGCTGCATTCCTTTGTTATTACTAATGTTGGCTTTTACCTTAAAAAAATGTTAAAAGTGCTTGTGTTTATTGGGTCCAGGGTTCTTTTATATCAGGTTTTTAAATTAGATTGTTTAAATCTTTAAAACTCTTTGTAATTTTTGTTTGCCAAATCCATCAGTTTCTTACAGGGCTTTATTAAAAGTTATTTTTCTTCCTGATATTCTATTGAATTTTACTCTTTCTGAGCAATAATAAGCTGTTTCTTATCCTTTAATACATATTACAGATGTTAGTTTCACATTTCTGTCTTATTCTTGAATAATAACACGTTGTACATTTGCCTCTGTGTGAACTGTATCATACACCAGTTTATAAAGAGAATAACAAAGATGAACTGACGAGGTGTGTCCATTTCATCTTCTCCTTTTAGAAGAAAATAAATATATGTGCATTACAGAGATTTTACTTTTACTAAGTCTGCTGAAGCATATTGCAAGCTAAACTAACAAATAAAAACTAAGACAAGGTACAGTTTTTCTCAAAATGCAACCTTCCTTGGAAAGGTGCTTAGACATACGTGTGTGTGTTTGTGTGTGTGTGTGTGTGTGCGCGCGTGTGTGTGTGTGTGTGTTTCCCTTCGACTTCTTTAGCCCACTCTCCAAGACTAGAACAAAACACCTGCAAGGCTGGGACCATAAATTGGTCTAGATGTCAAAGGAGGCCACCCAACATGCTCTGGATGTCACTGAAAGTTAAGGTGATTCCAAGAAAATACTGCTCTAGTGCCCAGAAAGGAGAATTTGAACCTTCACTAAAACACAGCAAAAGTGGTAGAAGCCAGAAGAGAAAAAGAAAAGATTAAAAGACAGTCATTAAATTCCAGCTCTATTGCTACCATCCTTAATGGAATGATTCCTGAAGAAGAGTATTTGGATGATCAGTGCAAAGCATTTCTAGAAAATATTTCTAATGTATGCAGGAGAGATGTCCTCAGTATCAGTCACCATCTCTACTGCTCCCTACTGCTCCATGTCTGGAGTCCCTCCCTCATTACCTGAGGTCTCTGATCTTCAGTGTCTGAGGAAGGGGAAACTTGGAGAACTCAGACATTTATCTGGAGTATAGCAGAGCAAATAGCATTCTATTGGTTGTTTGGGTATTTGTTTTATATCAACCATACTGTTTTTGATTTATTAAATATCTTTTCTTCAAGCATACATATAAAGGCATGCTATATTTCAGCCCATGACTCAGTATATCAGAGAAGTCTGGAGACACCATATTCCCATGAAGTCTTTTTTCACGAATACTTTTAAAGTGAATAGAGGCTCTGCAGACTTTGGAGACATAAATGAAATTTTCTCTGTTGCCAAACTTTCTCTCAAGCATTGAGATACTACAGCCTCCAACATCTGCACTTTATTTTATTAAGTATGCATTAGTCAGCTTTCCATGACTATACTAAAACCTGAGATAATCAACTTATAAAGAGCAAAAGGTTTATTTTGGCTCAGAGTTTTGGGGGTTCCAGTCCTTGGTTGGTTGGCCCTGTTGTTGTTTATTTGGGGTGAGTTTTATGGCAGGACAGCACCTTGTGGCAGGACCATATGGCAGAGCAAAGCTGATCAGCTCATAGCCAGGAAGCAAATGAAAAGAAAGGGCCTGAGGTCCCACTGTCCCCTTCAAGGGTACAGCCCAGTGATCTGAAGATCTCACAGTAGACCCCATCTCCTAACATTCCCACCACTTCCCAGTAGTGCTGAGCTGGGAACCAAGATCCAACACATGGGCCCTGGGAGACATTCCAGATCCAAACTATAGCAGTTTATATGATGGAATTAGTAATGTAGTCATAATATTATTAATAGTAATGATAAATGTGGTTGCACTCTTGGATAAAGAAGGAAAAGATATTCTCTGCTAATATAGGTGTGTAAAAATGTCTTGGGGTTTGTTAGGCACTTTTTTTTTTTTTTGGTACTGGGGATCAAACTCAGGACCTCGTACTTTTGAGGCAGGCAGCGGCACTACTGAGCTAAATCCCTGGCCCTGTTATGCACTTTTGCATGGGCCTTCTACCTCCTGGTAGAATTGTGAGAGTTATGAACAATAATGGAAGGTAAATCTGGGCAGATATTGCTTATGGAAATATTTTATCTTTCTGTCTGTGTGTCTTTAATAACTCCTTGGCATCCATTTTTAAACACTGGGCTGATTTTAGCAGCCACTCCTAGACAATGAATTATGAAAAAGTTTAGGGATTCACCTAAACTTTTAAAAATCAAATATCCCCAATATTTTTAAGTAGCCTCAGTGTATAGCAAATAATGGAAATTTCCAAATTCTTTTTTTGGTTTTTGTTCAAATTCTTTTAATGATGTAAATATAGCAAAATAAAATCCAGTAATAATAGCACACAAAAAAGAAATCAACAGACCAGTATCATTTCTGATGATAATGCAACAATCTTCCAATTTTAGTATATGTGCTGCCGAAAGGAGCACGATAGTGCAACAATCTGAAATGTAATATTAGACTGCATTTAGGGAATATAGATTCCCAAGCCACATTAACAAGACAGCACACCATTGCTTGGTATTTGTATTAGAAGTATAAGAACCTGCAGGATTCTATTTGAAAATCTGTGAATTTAGCATATAATACTAATAGATCTAAGAGAAAAATCATATGATTACTTCCACAGAGGCTTAAAACACCTTTGAAAAAAATTCAACATTATTTCCTACAAAAATATTAAAGAAAATTGCAGTGAATGGTTATAAACGTGGGAATAAACACTCATATACTGTGGGACTACAAAATAATATAACATCTATAGAGGGTGTTTGGTAATATATAACTAAACTATATACATAGCATTTTACATCACAGTGAGATATCATTGATTGGCCAATAGAAAGGCCAAAAATGAAGATTAATGATACTAAGCCCTAGGGAAAATGTGGAGCAACTGCGTCTCTCACATATCACTGGTGGGAACATAAAATAGTACAACCATTTTGGAAAAGACTTTCTTAAACACTTAAATAGATCTCCCCACTCCCTCTCCATTTCACTCCCAGTTAATTAAGAGAAATGAAAGCATAGGTCCACTCAAAGACATATGCACAGATACAGCAATTTTATTTGAAATAGCGCAAAAGTGGAAACAAGCAAAATGTCTATTAAGAGGTAGTTTGTATCTGGATACAGGAATACTACTTAGCAAATGTTATGGCTTATATCCAGATGTCCCTTCAAAGCCTCATGGGCTTGTAAGTGGAGCTCTTTGGAGATGGGTGGCTCTAAGGTGTTTGAATATGGATTAAGGGTGTGATACTAAATTAGCCTACTGACTGGTTTAGTGTAGTTCTAGGGGTAGATAATGGGAAGGCACACCGTGGATGGGGGTGATACCAACTAATGGGTTGCAACCTAGATGAGATAAAAGGGAAAAGGAGGCTGCTACTTGTTGCTTTCTGCCTACCCTGCCATGGACTGTTCTCTGCCCTGGTGCCCTGCTTGGAGTTAGCTGACTATGGACTGAAACCTCTACAAACTGTGAGCTAAAATAAACCTCTCCTTCTTTAACTTGTGGGTACTAGAGGGCTGGGGATTTAGTTCAGTAGTGCACCCCTGCTTCACAAACAAAAGGTCCTCAGCTCAATCCCCAGTACCAGAAAAAAAAAAAAAGAAATAAATGTCCTAGTCCAGTGGTGGCGAATTTATGGCACACATGTTATTTGTTTGAGGATGTAACTCAGTGGTGCTGTGCCTGCCTGGCAAGTGTAAGGTCCTGAGTTTGATCCCTGGTCCTGAAAAAACAAACAACTTATGGGTATTGGGTGTTTTGTCCCAGCAATGAGAAAGTAACTAAGACTGCAATAGAAAGTAAACAACCAACCAACCAACACACACATACACACACACACACACACACACACAGATCTCAAAATAATTATGCCAACCGAAAGAAATTAGACCAAAATAAAAGTACACACTGTATAGCTCCACTTACGTAAATTTAAGCAAAATGTAATCTAATCAAATAGTGACATAAAACAAATCCATGATTGCTTAGGGTACAAGGAAACTTTTAGAGGTGATTGATGTGTTTGCTATTTGTCGTGGTGTCAAAGGTTGTCAAATTGCATGCCTAACATATTTTTTTGGGGGGTGCTGGGGATCAAACTCGGGACCTTGCACTTGCGAGGCAGGCAGAGGAACCACTGAGCTAAATCTCCGGCCCCACGCTAAACATATTTTAATAGACGTCAAAAAATAATGGAATCATGTCAAAAGGTCGTGGGAACTAGATTGAAGAGACTTCCACTGACCAAATATGGGACAGCTGAGCACTACAATAACTAAACTCAGTAATGAATTAAAACTCATCGAACAAGACAGGCGTGGTGGTGCACACCAGTGATCCCAGAACTCTGCGAGTCTGAGGCAGATGACAAGTTCGAGTCCAGTGTGGGCAATTTAGAGACTTAGTAAAACTCTGTCTCAAAATAAAAAATGAAAAAGGGGATGGAGGGCATAGCTCCTCACGAAGGCACTGGATTCAATCCCCAGTACTGGAAAAAAACCTTACTGAATAAAATAAAGCATATAGACAATGGATATGCAAAAGTTCTTCTTAATAGAATGCTGCCTAATAAATGTAGAAAGAAGAATGTTAGAAAAGCACTATTTGGACAAAAATGATGGATAGATCCTAAACTCAGGGTATAGAAAAGAGTAGATTTTTTTTTTTTATTTTAAAACTTAATTTTATTGGTACATTTTAGGTATACAATATAATGACATTCATCATTGGAAATTTGTACCTTTACATGATGTATCTTGGTTCTTATTTTTTCCCCATTCCCCGCCCTCCCTTCAATCCCTCCACCCCTCCCTATTTACAACGACTTTGTTTCTATTTCTTATATTAATTCCATTCCCTTCTTTCCTTTCTCCCATCCCTCCCACTTCCCCTTGCCCTTTGGACCTTTTCTTCCTATTTCACATTATCTATTATACCTTTTGATCCTTATTTACACTTTCAGTTTCTCACACCAGAGAAACTATTCAGTATTTACACATGTCTGTCCTATTTATTTCACTATACGTATATATTATTAACATATTGCCTATTTTTCTTTATGATCAAGACTCTATATTTTTAGTATTCTTTCCATGACCATTTAAGAGCCAAGTTGCATAACTCATGACTTTGTATCTCTAACCCTCCTGCAGTTCATTTTTGCATGTAGTGTGACATAGAAAACATTTTTTTTTTGGATTAAATTCTTTTATTGGTACATTGTAGGTATACAACACAATTACATTTCTCATTGGGAATTGTACCTTTATATAATGCATCTTGGTTCTTATTTTTTCCCCATTCCTAGCCCTCCCTTCAGGCCCTCCACCCTTCCCTATTTACAAAGACTTTATTTCCATTTTTTCCATTTCTCATCATTTTTTCCTTTCCCTTCTTTCCTTTTCCCTGTGCCTCCCACTACCCCTACCCCTTTGGACCGTTTATTCCTATTTTACATTATCGATTATTCATTCTAATAATTGGTACATTTTAGGTATACAATATAATGACATTCATCATTGGAAATTTGCACCTTTACATAGTCTCTGAAAAGAGTAGATTTTGAAGAACGGGATATTTTCACATAATCTCAAAGTGCCTTCGCACAGATTGCTTATAATTGCAAATAGAGGCATACAGAAGGGAAGGCAGATACCAACTAGGGTTGAAAGACAGCATTACATTAAGCATGAGGAGATGTGTCTGCAAAAATTATTAAATACTATCGAAAATAAAATATTTTCATATATATTTATCATGTTAACACAGTAAACACATATGAAATAGCGTCTCTGTTGATCACAAGGATGGCTCACCTGCTAAAACATATAACTCTACAAGAAACGAAGGGCAGTTCAAAAATAGGATTCGAACAAAATTCAGAACCCGATTATGGAGCAATAGGTAGAACCGTTGTGTATTAAGAGAGGGCAGATCAGAGGACAAAGTCTTCGGACCAAGAAAAACTCCTGTCCGCTTAGCCCACGCGAGACCTGCAGGCACGTGCCTCTAGCGCGTGGAGGGGCTGGGGCGTGGCCGCGCGGGCGCGTCTGAGGCCGTTGTGCCGGGCACCGCAGGTGCTCGCCTCACAAGTCTTCCGCTGCAGACTCCTCCTCGCCTGTTGCGGGTTGCGCATGCGCCCTTAGCAGTTACTCTGGCCGCGGTCGTGCGGGCAGACCCGGGGAACGAGCGTCGGACACCTGAGGTGCTACTCCCGCAAACCACCTGGCAGGACGGGTGTGTGAGCTGCAGGCCACCTTCCCCCTGCCTTTTGCGCGCGCGCGGCCTTGCTGCTTTGCCCAAGGTGAGTGTTTCTGGGCCGCACCCCTTTCTCTGGAGACTGGAAAGGTCGAACGGGTCGGGGAGCTGAGGGGGTGATGTTGAGTTCAGAGACGGGGTGCAGCGGATGAGGCTTTGGAGTGGACCGAGGGCGTGGGTGCAACCGCGACCTGTGGGTCCTCCCGCGCCCGTGTCCACCTGCTGCTCAGTGCCGGTCGCGTCCGTTACCACGGCGGTTGCCGCTTCCGGGGGCTCCGCCCTGGGCGCGGGGGGTTGGTGGGGCGGAGGGGCGTGGAGGGCGGGCAGACGCCCCGGGCTCGGCTTCCCAGGCTGGGAGACCCCACCCTCGCCGCGACCGTGGCCCGCAGACTCCGGGCCACTGTCTGGATGCTGCGCAGAGCCCCGAGGGCGCCACAGGGGAGACAGCGAACCCTAATTACCAGAGACTCATTATCTCCTAGGCCTGTTTACTATCAATCGGATACTTTGGCTGCTTTTATTTATAGCATCTGCCCTAGCAACTAGGAGGAGGCATTTGCGTGCGATTTAAAAGCCAGTGGTAACAAAGCTCTGGAGGGATGGGTGGAGAGAGGGGAGGGGAAAGGGAGGAAAAGGATGAATGCAAAATAACTTTTTCATAGCGTGTATCTCGGTGGCAGTAAGCCCATATTTGATCTTTCTGCTTTAATTTTTGGCAAAACACTTCCACATTAAATTTGTGATAAAAAATCCTTTTTCTTTAGATTTTTGGTGTTTACATGTGAGTGTATTTTGGTTTTATAAAGTTCCAGTAGTACATATACACTTAAGCAGCATTTTATTGGCAACAATATAAGTGAACGTTTAGGAATCATAATTGCTTTTTTAACATTTTATTTATTTGTTTATTTTGCGGTACTGGAGATTGAACCCAGAGTCTTGCACTGAGCTACATCCCAAATGCTTATTATTATTATTTATTTTGAGACAAAGTCTTGCTAAGTTACCCAGGTGGGACTCAAAACTTGTAGTCCCCCTGTTGTCAGATGGTGTGGTGTCCAGTGGTTCAAGGCTCTTGTCCCACTCAAAGAATTGGACAGTGCCGGGCATGGTGGTGAACACTTGTCATCCCAGTTGAGCAGGGAAGCTGAGGGGGCTGAAGCAGGAGGATCACTGCTAGTTCCAGGCCAGCCTGGGCTACATAGTAAGTTTAGGCCAACTACATAGTGAGACCCTCTCTTAAAAAAAAAAAAAAAAAGAAAGAAAGAGAGGGCCAGGGATTTAGCTCAGTGGTTTCGCCGCTTGCTGTGCAAGCTCAAGGACCCTAGTTCGATCCCCGGTACCAAAAAAAAAAAAAAAAAGAGAGGTAACCGATGAATGTAACAGTTTAACATTTATTGAAGAATGGGTTTGTTGAAGAGAAGGAGATGAAAAGGAGAAGAAAGAAGATACACAGGACAGGCCACTGCAAGAACAAGAGGGCAGTGGACAAGAAATCAGTGGCTGCCCTTTTATATCTTGATGTTAGATCTGGGCAGTCCCATTCAGAGCTCCTAAGCTGTTCTGTGCAGTGGTTTGACAGCTGTTCGTGATGGACAGGTCACTTCCGGATGTCCAGCCATGATTAGCTGTGCTTTGACAGCTCTCTATTGTTGACAGATCACACCTGGTTGCACTTCGGTTTGCTATGCCCTAATCTCTTGCCTCACTCGTACTTCAGCCTGGCAAGGTACAGTACTGGGACAGCCTGTGGCATCATGCCTACCATTTTCTTTTAAAGGGGCCTACATATTACTTGAATTTGACAATCACTGTTACTTGTATATTTTATGCCATTTGCTCTTTGTTTTTGGAAGAAGGTTTACAGTTGTAGAATTTGCTCACCAAAAGATTTGAAGTTTATATTTTATTTGTTTAAGTCACACTTTAAATAATTTTGTTAGTAATTCAAAAAAAACCATCTTAGGATAAAGGAGTTATATCCATATGTAATTTCTCTCTACAATACTTAACATGTATCTTTCACAACTTTATTTTCACTAATTACTTTTCATTTCACAGATAATATGTATTTCTCAGGCTTTGGACTATGTTTAGGTCTTCTATTCATCTCAGTCAATGCAAAATTTATGAATGATGGCGTTGAGATGGAAGACTTTGATGAAAATTCAGATGAGATCGATGTTGTTGAAGCTGAAAGTTCTTCAGAGGTAAGGTTATTGAGACATGAGTTATAAATTATTTCTTTACAAGATTTATACCAGCCACTGATCTCTGAAGATTAATTTCAGTTGTAATAGTCTTCATTTTCCAAGTAGATAGGATATTGCCTTTTCCTGCCTGTCTTGTTGCTCTGTTGTTGTTTTTTTAAGCTTGCCTACATACAAAGAAATTTGTGTGTGGCACCTAGTAATTTTAAAAAAATATGTGGAAGGGCTTTACTGTCAATATAGAAGTGCACCATTGGTTGAAAAGGACTAAGTACTTTTTTTTTTTTAATTTTTTTTAATTTTTTATTTAAAAAATATATATATTTATTGGTACATTTTAGATATAAAATACATTTACATTTATCATTGGATGTTTGTACCAGAACATGATGCATCTTAGTTTTTACTTTTTCTCCCATTACCTGTGCACCCTTCACCCCCTCCACCCTTCCCAATCTACACAGAGTTTGATTCCATTTTTTTTTCTCATAATTTTTTTCTTTCCCTTCTTCCCTTTTCCCTTTCCCTTCCACCATCCCCAAACCCTTGGACCTCTTCTTATTTTAAATTATCAATTATTCATTTTAATCATTTTCATCCTTATTTACACTTTCAATTTCTCACACTAGAGAAACTATTCAGTATTTACACATGTGTGTCCTATTTATTTCACTTAAGAGTATGGCCTCGATATGCATCCATTTAGCTATAAATGTCTCTAGTTTCTCATTCTTTACGGCTGAGTAGTACTCCATTTTATAAAAAAACCACATCTTCTTTATCCAGTTTCCAGTCGATGGGCATTTGGGCTGTTTCCAAGCTTTAGCTACTACAAATTGAGCCGTTAGAAACATGGGTGCACATATATCGCTGTGGTATGATTCTTTTAATTCTTTGGGGAAGATTCCCAGGAGGGAAATAGCTGGGTCAAATGGGACCTGTAGTCCTAGTTCTTTGAGGTATCGCCATACTGATTTCCATAGTGGTTGCACCAGTCTACATTCTCAACAAGGGAGAAGGATTCCTTTCTCACCACACCCCGGCCAGCATATGTAATTGGTTGATTTCTTGATAGCAGCCATTCTTTCTGGGGTAAGGTGGAGTCTCAGTGTTGTTTTCATCTGCATCTCTTGAATGACCAGTGATGTTGAACATTTTTTTCATATATTTACTTGCTGTTTTTACTTCTTTGAGAAATGTCTGTTCATTTCGGTTGCCCATTTTTGAATTGGGTCTTTGAATTTGGGAGGACTGATTTTTTTTAGTTCTTTATATGTTCTTGATAGTAGACCTTTGTCTGAGCTACAGCTGCTAAATATTTCTTCCCACATTGTAGGTTGTCTCTTAACTCTGTTGGTAGTTTCTCTTGCAGTGCAGAAGCTTTTTAATATGATGAGATCCCAGTTGTTGATTCTTTGTGCTAGCTCCTGTGCTGCTGACGATTTGTTCATAAAGTCTTTCCCTATGCCAATGTTATCAAGAGTTCTACCTAACTTATCTTCCAGCAAGTTTAGTGTTTCTGACTTAATATTTAGATCTTTAATCCACTTCGATCATAGTTTAGTGTGCGGTGATAGGTATGGGTCTAGTTTTAATTTCTGACAGGTTGAAATCCAGTTTTTCGAACACCATTTATTAAATAGGCTATCTGTGCGGTGATAGGTATGGGTCTAGTTTTAATTTCTGACAGGTTGAAATCCAGTTTTTCAAACACCATTTATTAAATAGGCTATCTTTTGTCCAATGAGGGCAATTGGCTCCTTTGTCAAAGATGAGGTGGCTGAGTATGTCTGGAGTTGTTTCTGCATCTTCTAATCTATTCCACTGATCTTCGGGTCTGTTTCTTTGCCAGTACCATGCTGTTTTTATCATAGTAGCTTTGTAGTATAGTTTCAAGTTGGGGATTGTGATGCCCCCAGCCATGTCTCTGTTGCCTAGAATTGCTTTTGCTATTCTAGGTTTCTTCTGTTTCCAAATGAATTTTGGGGTTGTTTTCTCTAGTTCTGTGGAGTATATTGTTGGAATTTCAGTCGGCATTGCATTGAATCTATATAGTAGTTTTGGAAGTATGGCCATTTTCACTATATTGGTTCTTCCTACCCAGGAACAAGGGATGTTCTTCCATTTTCTTAAATCCTCTTCAGTCTCCTTCTTCATAGTGCTGTAGTTTTCGATGTAGAGGACTTTTGCTTCCTTTGTTAGGTTGATTCCTAGATATTTCATTTTTTTAGATGCTATCATAAAAGGAATTATTTCCCGAATTTCTCTCTCAGTGGGTCTGCTATTTGCATATAAAAAGGCTATTGTTTTTTGAGTGTTAACCTTGTAATCCAGCTACTCTACTGAATCTGTCAATTAGGTATAGAAGACTTTTGACTGAGTTTTTTGGGTCTTCTATGTAAAGTATCATATCATCAGCAAATAATGACAGTTTCACTTCTTCCTTTCCTATCTTTATTCCTTTTATTTCTTTCTCCTGTCTAATTGCTATGGCTAATGTTTCCAGAACTATACTGAACAGGAGTGGTGATAGTGGGCATCCTTGTCTTGTTCCTGATTTTAGTGTGAAAGTTTTCAGTTTTTGACCATTTAATAGGATGTTGGCTCTTGGTTTTTCATAGATAGCCTTAATCAGGTTGAGATAAAGACCTCCTATTCCAATTTTCTGTAGCGTTTTTATCATGAATGGGTGTTGGATTTTGCCAAATGCTTTTTCTGCATCTATTGAGATGATCATGTGGTTTTTGTCCTTGACTCTGTTAATATAGTGTATTACATTTATTGATTTACAGATGTTGAACCATTGTTGCATCCCTGGAATAAATCCAACTTGGTCAGGGTGTATGATCTTCTTGATGACACTCTGAATTCTGTTTGCCACTATCTTGTTGAGGATTTTTGCATCTATGTTCATTAGGGAGGTTGGTCTGTAGTTCTCTTTTTGGGTTGGGTCTTTCCCAGGTTTTGGAATCAAAGTAACACTTGCTTCCAGGAATGAATTTGGAAGCCTTTCTTCCCTTTCAATTTCCTTGATGAGTTTAAATAGTAGTGGCGATAGTTCTTCTTTAAATGTCTTGTAGAATTCAGCAGTGAAGCCATTAGGACCTGGGCTTTTTTTTGTTGTTAAGTTTTTTATTACATTTTCAATTTCACTCATTGTAATTGGGGTGTTTAGAATTTCTTTATCTTCTTCATTTAATTTTGGCAATTCGTATGTATCTAGGAATCTGTCCATTTCTTGTGTTTTCCATTTTACTAGAGTACAGGTTCTCAAAGTAGGTATTGATGATTCTCTGGATTTCTGCTGGATTTGTTATGGCTTCCCCTTTTTCCTTCTTAATTGCATAGATTTGAGCCTTTTCTTTCCTTTTTTTGATAAGGTTGGCTAAAGGTTTATCAATTTTATTTATTCTTTCAAAAAACCAACTCTTTGATTCATTGATTTTTTTGTATTGTTCTCTTAGTCTCCATTGCATTGATTTCTGCTCAGATCTTTATCATTTCCTTTCTTGTATGAGCTTTGGGTTTGTTATGGTCTTCTTTTTCTAGGAGCTTGAGGTTCTGCATTAAGTTATTTAACTGAGTTCTCTCTGTTGTCCTAATACGGGCATTCACTGCTATTAATTTCCCATGTAGAACTGCTTTCATTGTGTCCCACAGATTCCTGTATGTTGTACTGGCATTTTCATTTACTTGTAGAAACTGTCTAATTTCTTCTTTAATTCCTCTGTGACCCATTGGTTGTTCAGGAGGGTGTTGTTCAATTTCCATGTGTTTGTGGGAGTTTTGCGGTTTCTTATGTTATTGATCTCCAATTGTATTGCACTATGGTCTGATAATGTACAGGGGATAACTTCAGTTCTTTTACATTTACTTAGATATGTCCTACGAGCTAGCATGTGATCTGTTTTGGAGAAAGACCCGTGTGCAGCTGAAAAGAATGTGTACTCTGATTTTGTGGGGTGGAACACTCTGTAAACATCTATTAAGTCCGTTTGTTCAATAGCTTCGTTTAGTTCTAGAATTTCATTGTTAATTTTTTTCCTAGTTGATCTGTCTATTTGTGGTAGAGGGGTGTTGAGGTCCCCCACTACAACTGTATCAGTGCTTATTTGGTTTTTCATGTTGTTTTGTATAGTTGGGGGCATTTGTATTTGGTGCATATATATTTAGGATTGTCATCTCTTCCTCTTGGATTGTTCCTTTCACAAGAATGTAGTGATCATCTTTGTCTCTCTTAATTAGTTTTGGTTTGAAATCTACTTTGTCTGCAAATAAGATTGCTATGCCTGCTTTTTTCTGGGTTCCTGTTGCATGGAGAACTGTTTTCCATCCTTTTACTTTCAGTCTATGGATTTCCTTTTGAGTTAGGTATGTTTCTTGTATACAGCATATTGCTGGGTTTTGCTTCTTAATCCATTCTGCCAGTCTATTTCTTTTGATTGGTGAATTGAGGCCATTAACATTGATAGTTATAATTGATAGATATTGACGCATCCTTGTCATGATGTTTTACTGTTGTTGGCTCTTTTCTTATTTTCCCCCCTTTCGCTTTAGTGTCTTACCTTGCGTGGTGCCTTGTCTCTGCTGGGCCTCATGGGTTGTGACCTTCATTGTCTTTTTCTAAGATATTGCTTAAAATTGTTTGGAGTGCTGATTTGGTGTTCATGAAATTTCTCAGGTGTTCTTTGTCATGGAAGTATCTAATTTCCCCATCTATTTTGAAAGATAATTTTGCCAGATACAACAGTCTAGGTTGGAAGTTTTTTTCTTTTAGGGCTTGAAATACTTCACTCCAGGCTCTCCTTGATTTGAGGGTTTGTGTTGAGAAATCTGCCATGATTCTGATGGGCTTTCCTTTGTAGGTGATTTGTTTCTTTTCTCCAACCACCTGTAGAATTTTGTTCTTCTGTTGGGTTTCTGGGATCTTGACTATTATATATCTAGGTGTAGATTTTTTTTGGTCATGGCTGGATGGAGTTCTATATGCCTCACTTATCTGTACGTCCAACTCTCTACCTCTGTCTGGGAAGTTATTTACTATTATTTCTGTGAACAGTTTTTTTATGTCTGTTGTGCTTTCTCCTGTTTTTTCATGGACTCCTATGAGTCTTATGTTATTCTTCTTTGCATCATTTAGCAGCTGTTGGATTGATTTCTCATGGTCCTGTACTATCTTTAAGAAATCTCTGTTTTCATGGTCCTTAACCACAAACCTGTCTTCTATATCTGATATTCTGTCTTCAGATTCTCTTAGTCTGCTCTGCATGCTTTCAGTGGAGTTTTTAATCTCCTGAATATCTGTTTGAATCTGTTTCATGGATTCCATTTCTTATGTTGAGTGATCATGTTTTCCATTTCTTTCTTATGCTGGGCATTCATGGCTTCCAGCATGTTTCTGATCTCATCTATTTTCTTATCTGTTTCTGCTCTAGAGCTTCTAATCATGTCTTTCACTCTGCTCACCATGTCCGTATTTATCTGGGAGATTATTTCTGTTTTGAAATTTTCTAGAGCCTCATGTATCTGCTTTATTACTTCCTGTGCTATCAGTTCAGGGTGTCCAAGTGGTTGCTTATCACAGTTTTCCACCTCATTTCCCCCAGAATTTCCTTTTTGTGGCGTGGAAGCCTGCGTTTGTGCCTTGTTTAAGTGTCTTCTCATTTTTGTTTTTGGTACTGTCCTTGATTTAATTCCTGGGTTGATAATTTCAAGATTGCTTAATGTAGGTATCCTTGTCGCTTGTGTTTAAAAACCCTTGTGGAATGGATTGCTTTTCAGAGGTGTCTTCTAGATATGGCCTGTGTTTGGGTTTTGAGACTCTAATGACTCTGAAGCTATTATATTTTTCTTACACCAGGAAGGAAAACTAATTAGATCAATCACAACATGTTAGCCCAAATGATATAGTCAGCAATACCATAGCATCAAGCACAGTTTAGAAAATGACACTTTGTGGTAGTTATTAATCTATCACTTTTAACTATGTGAGTTAAATTAAAACCAAGGACCAACCTAACGTAAGTTTATAATGAATAAACTCTTCAGTATAGCATCTTTCCCCTTCGGGGTGGGGAGCTAAATGGAGTTGGGGAGGGAGGGACAGGTAGAAAGAACAGGTAAGATTAGCGGTGAGGCCAGAAGACACAGAAAGATCACACAAACTCTAAGAAGTTGTTAAAGGCAAGAGAAATGGCAGAATGAAAGAACAAAAATGTGAATAGAACCACCTAACAGTAACAGGGAGGCTAGATACCAAATTTACTTTCCTTTAAACCTAATGATAATCAAGAGAAGAAAAGAACGGTAAGGGAGAAATCCGAATTCAGTGCTGAAAGGAACAAATAGGGACATGAGGAGCAATGTGGGACAGTGAGAGAATGAGTGAGAGAAAGAAAAGATAAAAGAAAGCGAAGAAAGAAAAGTACAACTTTGAAGAGTAGAAAAAAGTAAAAATTAAGAATTAAAAATAAGAAAAAAAATTTTTTTTTCTTTTTTGCAAATAGCAATAGAAATTATGGGCCTCCTTCAGGGTATGTCTCTGCTGTCACAGTAGGCCACGTAGGAATCCCTGTGCATACACAAGTCAATGAGTCTCAGCAAGCCAGCAGCAGACCAAGTACATTGGTCTGATGTGCCTTTATTGTAGAGATTCTCTTTACCTTTCTGCTGAGCTTCAGTTTTCATCGAGGAGCCTGAGAGGCCCTCTTTCTGTTACTAACTTCTCCTCTATCTTGTGGCGCTCAGCACAAGGGTCTTTATAATCTCCTGTGCCTCTGTAGTGTGGGACCAGGTAGCAAAAAAGCCAGAAGGTAGGCGGTGCACGGGGCGGAGGGTTGGGGGAGGACTGAGCGTTGGAGTCGCCCGTGGCTAAGTGGACCTCACCGTGTCGTGGGCGTGGCCCAGGATGGCTGCAGGAACCCCAAGCTGCTTGCCTTGTCTCACCGGGCCGGTCCCTGAGGACTAAGTACTTTAGCAAAAAGTAAAGTTTTTAGTTTTATTTCTGACGGACCTCCTCAGATAAAATAAAAAGTAATATTTTGGTTCTTCAAGGAATAAAGTAAGTAGCTTTATTTCTCTGAAGAAAGAAGATGCTAACAAGAAGGATGAATTAGAAAGGGAAGTGATGATGGACAGGTATTTAAAAAGGTTGACCACCTTTCTGGTTCAGCATTGTTAAGATGCATGTTTTGGGGTACTTTAAGGAGATACTGGTACACCTTAACAAGTCCATGAGAGCTTTCACATTGAGGAACGTTCGGACCTAATGTTGTGACAAGCAGAAAAGTTTTCAGTGTTGTTGTGCCAGCCACTGTTAAAGGGCCAAGGGGAGTCATAATCTACTTGCATTGACTTTTTTTCCAGATACTGTATGTGTTATTTAGTTGTTTGCCCATTTCCTTTAAAATCTGGTTCTCTGACCTACAAAGTAAGTGCTCAAGTTGCTAAGAACTGATTCAGATATAGCTACTACAAGGGTCTTTGGAGGTTCATATTTGAAGTTGACACATACCACTCCTTACTTGGTGATAAATTGAGAAGATGCTAAGAAGTGGAAAAGAACAATTTTTAATGTTTCTAATTTAATAACACTAATAATCAAGAGATAGCAAAGTACTAAAGGACAAAACAAACTGTTGGTGACTTTAAGGGTGGTTTAACAGAAAGAAGGCTCTTGTGACACCATCGCCCATTTTGCCAAACTGCAAAAATATAGAGAATAAAGTTGTGAATCAGTAAACTTCAGAGAAGACTGGCAGTTTTGATTACTGAACCTTGACCCTTTCAGTAATAAAGTGGAGTTTTGTTTAAAGACTGCTTTTCTTCCCTTAAACAGATGGGAAATGTTGTACTGGCAGGTCAGGGGAGGGATGATGAAAATAGAAAAAGGACTTCTGTGTCCTTTCCTTTAAAGGCAGAGAAGAAATCTTGTAACTAATCTTACAGGTATAAATCACCAAAGGCTAATTCAGAAGGGATCAGATTGATTTGTTACTCTGTGCAAAATGTTATTCATTTATCATCAGTTTAGGTTATCTTTTGATGATTTGTCAGCAAATTAATCTTTCGAGTTACTGAGTTGGTAAGTTCTGTATATTGTAGCATGGCTAAGTGTATGGAAACACAATCTCAGGTCATACATAGTGCTGCAGTTATCTAGCATTGGCAGTGGGCAAGTTACTTTGCTGCTTTCCCGCAGTTTGATCACATGTACTTCCCTCCTAGAAGGATTAGGAGTCACCATATCACCACCAGCACCACTACTACCAGCAGTGTCATTGTCATGGCATCCAGTGCTCACATAGCACTTGAAGGAGTGTTTTGCTGAGATTTGCTTTGCAGCACTACTTTTCTGTCACCCTACAGTGAAATATGAATTAATTTTAAATTAGCCTATATGTTTGCCAGGCTTTTCATTTTACATGATTTTTGTTACCTTTGCTTCTCATGATTTTTATCCCCAAATGCTGTCTTTTGTGAGAACGCAAAAGGGCAACAAATGTGTTATCAGACATTCTCTGATTCCTCTCAGCCCCTGATGTTAGGAGAGGTCAGTGTGTCCTCTGTTTGGACATACAGTAATTTTGTCATCATGGTATATATTATATTCTTGTGTATCTTACCATTATTAGTATACAAAGTTTTGAGATCAGAGCCTGTATCACTTCATAGCTATATTATCTATATGTGTGTCATTTATTGGGTTCTTAATTCACAAGATTATTTAATTAACATATTTGCAAAGATGAGTAACTGTAGATTTTTAAAATTCTATTTTCTAGATTAACTATAAGACACCTAAACCCGTAGGAGAAGTATATTTTACAGAAACTTTTGATAGTGGGAATTTGGCTGGGTGAGTATTCATTGAAGAGAATGTTGTCCTTGATTTGATTAGCTTTTTTGAAGTTACTGGTTATTGGCCTATGAGAATTAGCTATTCTTCAGATGTGTAAAAACTTTTCAAGGACTTTAACAGTGTAAACTAATACTTCATATATTATTTTTTGGTACCAGGGATTGAACTCAGGACCCTGCGCTTGCAAGACAGGTGCAGTGCCACTGAGCTAAATCCCTGGCCCTAGGTAGAAATATTTAATTTGAAATTCATTTATATAAAAAGAGATAGAAATAAATTCCAAATGTAAAGAGAAAAAGTATAACAATTTTTTTATTCTCTAGGACAAATATTAACAATGTAAGCCCAGGAGAAAAACTTGAGTTACTTTTCCAACCTAAATAATGGCAAAGCAATAAAAGTTAAGATGTATTTATTATTATATGCCAGACGCTGTCCTGAGTAGGGGATAAGTACTATATTTAATTACCATTTAAAGGTGAATAAATCGAGGCATGGTGTGCATTACCTGTGGTCATGCAGCTTGCAAACTGAAGGTTCCAAATTTAGTTTAACTTTGTAGGATTATTTATACATCCTTATTGAACTCATAAATATTAATTTATTTTTGAATGAAAAATAACTAGCTTGGGTAATCTTTTGTGTTTCTAGTATGCACTGTATCTATAAATGGCTAGTTTTATTTTTCAAGATAAACATGTTTTCAACTTTACTTGCAGGTGGGTCTTATCAAAAGCAAAGAAAGATGATATGGATGCTGTGATGTCTCTATATGATGGTAAAATATTTAAATATTATACCCAATATCTAGGGTTCAATTGCTTTAGAGATACTTTGACTAAATGACGTTAGCCAGAGGCCCTCTCCTGCTTCACTGTAAAATGTTCAGACTTTTATCTTATCCCTTTCAATATTTCGGGAAATTCCTTCCAGAAACAGGCCACCCACCATCCCCTTTTCTAATTCTAAACAGATGGATTTTCACTCCCTTGCAGTTGGTTTTTTGCATTTTCTGAAGCAGCACTTCTTACACTCCTGCTGGTCTTTATGTTTTCACTTCATCTTGGGCACACCTAGATTGAACTATGATTTCCAGCAAGATTTTTCTATCAAGTACCAGAGGCCAGTTAGTTAATGAGAGGTAGAAGATAGCAGGCCTGCATCCATTAATACAGGGTCTCTGATAGCAGTATCTTCAGGCTTAGCTGTATAAAGAAATGTCCCCTATGCAAGAGTCATCTTTTCCTCCCTAACTGGACCACCCTCAAGAATGACAGAAGAATTTCTTCCTTCTAGTCTAAAACTAGCCTTTCAGTTGTATTATCCTGAAGGGAAGATTGGCCTCTTCTCAAGATGTGTGATAGTGAGATTTCTCAGAGGGCCTCCTGCCCATAAGCATGGGACCTCACACTCAGACCCCAGCAGGCAGTTGCAGCAAAACAACAGAGGAACAGATAATAGCATGTGCTGGATGTTGCCTGTCTACTTTCTTTTCATAGTTTCTGTTTCAGTCTAAGATAAAGACCATGCCTGCATATGTTCTTTGCACAGTGTTGTTCCCTCAAGCAAATCCCTCCATTGTGTATGCCTGTGGAACTCCAAAAAGAACATAGCCATACGCAGTGAACAAGCAACATGGCCTACATTCATTCTAAATTCATGTAATGCAAAGAATTTTTTCTCCCAGAGAAGCAGGGAGTCTGTGGAGATAAGTGGTGCCTAAAATAAGTCTACACAAACACAATATACAATATCATACAGAAAGCTTGACTTGAGGTAGCTGTGTTTAGGCACTTTACAGGTTTTTCCAAGAACACTGGGAGAATATTTGCTTTATATTTAATAAGAATCCACTGATAGAGTTTCCCTAAAATTAAGAAATGTTCCATTTTAAAGGTGAGTTTTAAGTATTTACTAGATAAAAATGGCTTTTCATGTTTCAGTTTTTTCCCCCAGCTTAAAATTTCAAAACAGGCAAGGTAAAGCAAATATCTTTAAAGTAGCCAAGTTTAACCTGCTGTCTTATTAAACATTAAATATTCAAGTAAATAACTTTCTTTAAATTATTTCAACAAATAGGAAGATTCTTCTGGGTTTGCAAATGCATAGTGCTCATAAATATCATACAATTACCTGAGAAGTATGTAGATGAAGGACTGGAACTCTGAGTGACATAACCTTCTATATATTCTTTCCATGACTTTGCAATATTTCTTTACTGTTTAAAGACTACCACAAAAACATTTTCTAGCATACTACATTTAGCTGTGATTTCTGGCTGATATTTTCAGTTTCTTAAAAGCAACTTTGAAAAATATGGCATCTATTAATAAAGTTTCAGGTTCTGAATATCATGCTTTGGATATTGACATTAGCAGTGTTTGTCTACGTAGTACAGAGTTGAGACCAATATCATATTTCTTTGCAAGATCGTTTAGTATTCACAGTAGTTAAGCACAGCTTTTATCCAGTACCGCCTGGATAGAGTTCATTCTAAGTGTTTTAGGAATAAGCAGATATGTATGAAACATGAATTGCTGGTATATAAATTGTGCACTTGGAGAAGTAGTTAGAATTTTCAGATCATTATTAATAAGTATAGATATTTAATCATAAATTCCAGTTCTTTAATTGGCCAACTTTCAGGAAACCTTATAAAGGCATGCAAATTCTCTGTAAAATTCTATTTACAAGGAAATTTACATTAACTAATATTCTAAAATTTAGATAAATGATCTGGTTAATAGAAAGTTATAGTTTATTTGAAATAGGGAAAAACTCTTCTGATGAGAAATCATCTTATTTTCTAAAATTAAAGTGGTAAGTTATCATTTTTCAGAGTTGATAAGTATATTAATTGCAAGAAAAACAATATAGTTTTAAAAATCCTTTACTATCAGTATCTTGAAAAGCTAAAAAATAAAATTGTTACTTAAATTAAGACTTTCAGAGGAGTTAGTAATTATAAGGATGTTAATGTGAGAGTAAAAACCAAATAAATAAATTTGTCTTTTAAAAAAGTATAACCCATTTGGACCAGGGAACTGAAAAAAAATTTTTTTAAGCATTTTTAGAAATCCAGTAACTACATGTACACAGTGATAGACCAAAAATCACTCTTTGATTCATAAGACTTCTGGTTCTTGGATTGTTGTGTTTTTCTTATCTTAAGATAAGAAAAGCATTAGTGATTCAAAAGTGCCCATTAATTAATATTTTGAGTTGACACAATACTAGAAAATAAGTTTTTTGCTGAATTGTTTACTCATTTATAGACAATAGCTATAATTTTCAAAACTAAGCTTTATACAAATTAATGTAAGTTGGCTTATGATTCTTAAAAGAATAAAGGAGTAAAGTCCAACAAACAACTTTTGGGCTGGGAGTAGCCTACTTGGCTGTACATTCTCTGGAGCCCATGACTGATTATAGGACCATTGTGATCTTAAACACAGGAAATTCCAGCCCAGACCAGGCGTCTCTGCTACCTAGTTGTTTAGGCCTCATCTTGGGCTTTCCTGGCCCAAAGTTGTGAGAGCTGCCTGGCACGGGTTGGGAAGGGATTGTGTGAATGAAATACACAGTTTTCAAAATAAAGTATTGTAATGCTGTAAGAAAATCAGCTGATGGGTAACAGGCATTTCAAAAAACAGGAAATTTAGACTGATGCAAACAGTTCATTTTGTGTTAAGGAACACTTTCATACGCAGTTTTTTTTTTTGGTTTTTTTGTGGTACTGGGGATTGAACTTGGGTCCTTGCATTTGTGAGGCATGCAGCGGCACCACTGAGCTAAATCCCCAGCCCCCCTCATATGCAGTTTTAATATTTCATTTTAAAAATTCAATGTTGATAGATCCTAAGGGAGGAATCACATTTTATAATTATTTCAAAAGTTTAGAGAGAAAATCAGACTCGTCCAGCTTTAGAAGTTCCTTAATCAGATACGATAGTGTTTGTTATTAAACCATTTTTTGAAGAGGAGGAAAAAAGAAAGAAAAACTATACATAAAATTTCAGATTCTACTACAAATTTGTGATTTTTTTCTCAAATCCTCCTCCTAGAAAAAAATTACAGTTTATAACTACTGATAAATAATTCTCAAGGCAGTGTTTTCTGTTTCAGTTTAATGCATTTTGCTTTATTTTCTAGGAAGATGGGAAATAGAAGAGTTGAAAGAAAACCAGGTACCTGGTGACAGAGGACTGGTATTGAAATCTAGAGCACAGCATCATGCAATATCGACTGTATTAGCAAAACCCTTTATTTTTACTGATAAACCTTTGGTAGTTCAGTAAGTTTATGTTTTTGGATACTTTTTCTGAATTCATATTAGTTTGGTATAATTTGGCATCTAAATGTGGTTTGGATTTTGATGTACAAATACATATACATGTAGGTTTTTTGATGAAAAACAGGTTAATGATAAAATTGTAGAATATCCTCTAAAACATATAATTCTGTCACTGTAAACTATATAGTACACAGAGCACCATTTTTAACTTTTCTTAAAATTACTTGCTGTTGAGATATTACTATCTGTGTGTATTCTGAGTGGAACCACAAATGTTGTTAAACTGGTGATAAGACTTAAAGGTGGAGGGTTAATCAGTGGTAGAATGCTTTCCTAGTAGGCACAAGTCTCTGAGTTTGATACCTAGCACTGCATACACACACACACACACAGATTTAAAGGCAGAAATTTTATTTTAAAAGGGAAATGTGTAATGTAGATCAGTGTCTTTCAAGCGTGGACCCTTTTAAAAGTCTCATATTATTACAGACATTCCTCTCTTCTCCCATTGTTGACATGAGCTAGTGAGGCTGCTTGCATGTGTACTGTTGGAAAATCAGGTATAAAGTCCTCAAGCTGATTTCAGTTGTACTGCTAGGAAAACAAATAAATGTATGCAAGCATAATTAGAAGACCTATGACATTCAAATTGGAAAAAGAAGAAAATGTAGAAATGTTATTGTCTGCTTTATATCAGAAATTGTGACTATCCAGAGTTAATTTAGACATACATAAATACCATTCGGTCCCTCCAGAGCACCTTCAGTTCTTTAATATGTTAAATATGTTCTTACCTGGTATAACTAAAACAACATCATGTATTTTAGAGGTTTTTGAAAGTGTTGCGTTTGGTACAATTGGCTTAATATTTATTTGTGACACTTTGGCTAAATCTATATTACATAATTTCATTGACTTTAAAATACGTCAAAGAATATGTGACCATTATTTGAACAAATTAAAAATTTTGTTACAGGTACTTATTTGAACTAATATTTGGCCTTGTTATTCAGGATTTGGCTTTTAAAAAACTGCCTTGAGAATTTGAAATTAATCTTATTTTTTTGAAACTTAGGTGTATGCAATATTACTTTCTATTTTGGCCACTTGTGGCTTAAATCAAAGGGTAAAAGGAAGTGATATACAATTTAACTTCTCCAGGGTAAAATAAATCAAATTTGGTATTTTCAGTATGAGTTACTAGTAGGCAAGTAAGATTAGAATATAAGTATAAAAATTTACTTTAACAGTCAGAAATTTCAATTTTTCATATGCTTAAAAGTAATTGAAAGGAGAGTGTCTTCCAATAGTGATAAGTTCAAATGGGCTAAATAAAATGAACACTACAAATAATACGGATTTTTGATACATCTAGACTCCAATGTACTTTTGCCAATTGTGTATATATTAATACAGGTTAACCATGCCTAATCTGAAACCTAGAATGCTCTGAAATTTGAAACTTTTTCAGCCTCTTTTATATGGCTGCAATTTTATAATCTTTTTTTTTTCTATTCAACACCTTTTTAAAATTTCAACTTTAATTTTTATAATTACATGTGTTATGGCTTGTGTTTAGATGTCCTGCCAAAGCTTCATGGTTTTTCAGAGATGGCTGAATCTAGAGTGCGTGCTTGATTCATGGTGGGGCTAGGCCTGAGTGCAGTAGGATTAAGGGTGTGAATGCTGCCCACCCTAAGTAGTCTGAATAAGATGAAAGGGCCAGAAAGAAGCTCTTAAGGGCCCTTGTTGCTTTTGCTCTTTTCCCACATCATGAACTATTGCCCCCTGCCACCCTGATTTGGAGCCAGAGGACAATGGACTGAAATCTCTACAAACTATAAGCCAGATAAACCCTTTCCCCTTTAAATTTGGGTGTTGGGAATTTTGTCTTAGCAATGAAAAGAAAGTAACTTAAAACACATGTATTTATAGGGTACACTGTATTTATGTAATGATCCACTCTTGGTAATTAGCATTTTCATTTTAAACATTTCTCTTTTTTTGTTGTTGGAAACCCTTCAACTCCTCTCTTGTGGTTATTTATAAAATACATAGTAAATTGTTGTAAACTGTGGTCACCCTATTGTGCTATAGGACACTAGAACTTATTCCTCTGTATATTTGGTACCTGTTACCCAGCATCCCTCTACCTTCTCTCCACCCTTCCTGGCCTCTACTTTTCTATAAAATCAACATTGTAGCTTTCAGATGTAAGAACATTCAGTATTTGTCTTTTTTGCCAGGCTTATTTTACTTGATATAATTAAGTCTCCAGTTCCAACCATTTTGCCCCAAATGACAGAATTTCATTCTTCTTTTGGCTGAATAATACTTAATTATGTGTATATACCACATTTCCATGTATCTAATGGTACACACTTCAGTTAATTCTCAGGTTGTCACTTCACTCTGTTTTTTCCTTTGCTGTGCAGAAGTGTCTTAGTTTGATATAATCCCATATGGCTATTTGTGTTTTACTGCCTATGCTTCTGGGGTCTTATTCTGAAAGTCAATGCTTCAGTGTCTCGTAGCGTTTTCCTATGTTTTATTTTAGTAGTTTCAGGGTTTCATATCTTACATGTTTGTCTTTGATATATTTTGAGTTGATCTTGAGTTAATATACTGAGAGATAGGGGTCTAGTTTATTGCTTCTGCCTGTAGATATCCAGTTTTCTTGTAACGTTTATTGAAGAGATTGGCCTTTCTCCAGTGTATATTTTTGATGCCTTTATTGAAGACCAATTGGCTAAAGATATGTGGATTTATTTCTAGGCTGTCTTTTCTATTCCAGTGATCTATTTGTCAGTTTTCATGCCAATACTTTCTGTTTGGGCTACTATAGCTTATAGCAATGGTGAACCTTTTAGAGCTTTCATTGATAACAGCCTGCTGCAGCACATGTGCCATAGGTTCACCTCCACTGGTCTATAGTATGTTTTTAAGAGGTCAGCTATTAGGATGCCTCCAGCTTTGTTTGTTTGCTGAGGACTTCTTTTGCTATTCAGGGCTTTGAAGTTCTGTTTGTTTTAGGATTATGTATTTTTATGAAGAATGTCTTAGGTATTTTGCCATTGGTATTTTGCTGTTGCTTGAATCTGGATTGTTTGGGTCGGCATAGACATTTTAGCAATTTTAATTCTTCCAGTCCATGAACATAGGATGTCTTTCTTCTTTTTATGTCCTCTTCTATATTTTTCATCAGTGTTTGTAATTTTTGTTGTAAAGACCATTCACTCACTTAGCTAAATTTATTCCAAGGCACTTTATTTCTATTGTAAATGAGATTTCTTTTCACCAAGTTCATTATTCATATTTAAAAATTTATTGATTTTTGTATGTTTTTGTATATTGCAGCTTTACTGAATTTATCAGTTAGAGCAGACTTTTGGTGGAGCCTTAGGTTTTTACATATATAAAATCATGCTACCTACAAATAGGGATACTGTCACTTTCTCTTTTCCCATTTGAATGATCTGTTTCTTTCTCTCTTTTTTTATGTTTTGTTTTTTGAGATAGGGTCTCAATGAGTAGAACAGGCAGGTCTTGAACTCACTAGGTAGCGCAGATTGGCCATTAATTCACAGCAATCCTCCTGCCTCAGCCTCCCGAGTACTGAGATTACAGGTGTCCTCCACCATGCCTGGTTTTTATTTCTTGCTCTTGACTCTGGTTAATAATGGCTCTGGTTAATAGTTCCAGTGCTATATTGAATAATAATACTAGAAATGTCTTGTTCCATATCTTTGTCTTACTCTAGATATTTGCCCCATTAAGTATGATATTAGCTGTTGTGATGTCATATATAGCTTCTATAATGTTGTGCTACATCTCTCTCTCTCTCTTTTTTTTTTTTTGGTATCGGGGATCAAACTCACGACCTTGCGCTTGCAGGGCCGGCACAGTGCCACTGAGCTAAATCCCAGGCCCTGTGCTACATATCTCTTATACCTAACTTTTTGAGAGTATTTATCAAAAAGTTCAATTTTATTGAATACTTTTTCTACATCTACTGATATCATACAGGTTTTTGTCCTTCATTGTGTTTACATACTATATAATACTTATTGATCTGTGTCATCCCTGGGAGGAATCACATCTGATCATAGTGTATGATCTTTGTGTTATGCTATTGGATTCAATTTGCTGGTATTTTGTTGAGAAGTTTTACATCTGTGTTCATCAGGCATAGTCTATAGTTTTCTTTTTGTGTGTGTGTCCTTCTCTGGCTACAATATCAGGTTAATGGTGATTTTGTAGAATTAGTTTGGGAGAATTCCCTCTTTCAGTTTTGTTGGAGTAGCTTGAGATGATGTTGGTATTGTTCTTTAAAAGTTTGGTACAATTCAGCAGTGAAACCATCCAGTCTTTGGCATTTTTGTTGAGAGATTGTTAACTACGGACTTAACCTACTTATTATTGTTCTGTTCAGGTTGTCAGTATTTTCGTGGTTAAAATTTTTTTTTTTGGTACTAGGAATCAAATTTAGGGCCTTGCACTTGCCAGACAGGCACTGTGCTGCTGAGCTACTTCCCCAGCTCCATGGTTCAAAATTTGTAAAGGCATATATGTCAATTATTAATTTTCTTTAAGGTTTTCAAATTTGTTGGTATATATTTATTTTTAATATTCTGTAATAACTCTTTGTATTTCTCTAGTATGGCTCCAATGTCTTTTTTTACAGTTGTTGTTATTGTTAGTCTAGCTAAAGTATGTTTATTTTTTCTTCTTGAACTCTTTGTTTCATTGATCACTTATATATTTTTAATCTTTGTTTTGTTCTGATCTTTATTTCTTCTAATTTTGGGTTTTTGTTTTTCTAGTTCTATGAAATATGATGGGTTGTTTATTTGAGCTATTTCTATGTTTATGATGTGCATACTTGTTGCTATAAATTTCTCTGAGCACTTCTTTTACTATATTCTATAAGTTTTGATATGTTGTGTTTCCATTTTCATTTGTTTCAAGATATTTTTACATTTTTCTTTTGGTTTCTTTATTGACTAATTGGTTGATTGAGAACATGTTGTTAAGTTTCCCATATTTATAAAATTTGTAAGAGTACAGTTTCTAAAATCCCTCTTCTCTTGTCTTGCAGATTTGCAGCCCTGAGCAGGTATGCTGTGGCAGCCCTGGCTGTAGGGCAGGGTCAGTGTCTAAAGTTGTGGCTGTTTGGTGGAAGGGCATTTGGCAGGTCAGGCTGCGCAGGGCAGGCTCTGTGGTGCTTTCTAGGCTCACGGCCGGTGGGTAGAGCCACTCGCCTGCTTTGTTAGCCCACAGATGGGCAGGATCTCCAGCTGGCAGGAATCCAGGTAGGGAAGGCACAGAGCGAGCAGGGCTGTTTTGGGGGTGTCGCAGTGGTGCGGATTCTCTGCACGTTTCCTAAGCTAGGCTTGCCCCATAAAGGCTGCAGACATCTCCGGCAACAGTGATTCAGGTGTCCACGCAGTAGTGAGCCCTGGCGAGACCCTCTGCTCACTCATCTCCACTGTGTGAGTCCCTTTTGCTTATGGTTCACCGCAGCTGGGAATACTGGGCAGTAGATGGTGTGGTGCGGTGTGTGTTTATGTGTGTGTATGTTTCTCTTCTTTATGAGAAGGGTTCTCTCCTGCATCTCTGCCATATCCTACAACACCCAGTACTCTCATTCTAACACTTCAGTGAAGTAGCAGTTATTTTTTCTTTGATTTTCCCCCTCACCCTGTTTTTTGAGAGAAACTTGCTAGGTACCTTTAGTAAGCCATCTTGCTCTGAAATCCAAAACCTTTTGAGAACCAACATGACTCTCAGAAAGTTTTAGATTTCCAAGCATTTCAGATTTCAGATTTTTTGGTTTAGGAATGCTCAACAAGTAATATAGAAATATTACAAAATCCAAAAAAGTTCCAAAATCTTACTTTTAGGTACCAAGCACTTCAGATAAAGGATCTTCAGCCTGAATATATGATGTGGTTGTACAAATTTTAATACCTAAAAATATCCTATATGAAGAGATACAAAGAAAAAAAGAGATACAAAGAATATTAGCCCATTAAAATTTTTATAGGTTCTACAGATAAAAACTTTAGTGCCGTGTTTTCCAAATGTGTCTGACCTTATAACACTTTTTCTCTTAATGACTAGTGTTTCATAGAATAGTTTGGGAAATGATACTGCAGAGAAATTAGGGTTAACATATTTACTCTGCATATGTCCTCAGCTTTTCTGTGATTTGAAGTTTAGCAGCAGTCAGGCTATGTGATATATATTTTTCTGATTCTCTGATTAATGTGAATTATTTATACTAGGCCCAAATTAGTGTTTTAAAAACTTTGAGGGCCAGGGATTTAGCTCAGTGGTTCCGCCGCCTGCCTCACAAGCACAAGATCCCGAGTTCGATCCCCAGTACACCCTCCCCCCCAAAAACTTTGAAAGTTTGCAGTATAATAAATGGACAAAGTGATTGAGTCAAAGCATAGTAGGACAACAAAGCTGTGTTTAGACTTAAAGAGCCAATTTACAAAATTGCTCTGTTTAGTTTCTTTTTACTGAACCCTTTGTTCTTAAGTCACCTATAATAAACCAGTATCTCATTTTATTTTTCCTAAAAATAGTGACCTTTAAGTCACATCATGTCCTGTCTTCTGCTTTATAGTCTTCAAAAACGTGTAAGTTTCATGAAAAAATTAGTCAGCTATTGTTTAAAATAAAAGGTAAGACTTTGAAATGAGCAAATAAACTTTTATTTTAAAAATAAAAATAAAAGTCCTTGGTGATCATAACAAAAGTAAGTGCCTGTCATTATGCATGATGCCCTTTAATCATTTTAATAGTTCTGTAAGGAATAGGTTTGGGTGGTGTTATGGGGATATTAGAGATGAGCAAATAGATACTTAGAGCACAATAACATGCTTACTAGAATAAGTGGCAGAATCAAGAATGACCTATGTCAGTCAAAAGTGAAAGTGTATGTTAACTGAGCAGCACCATGTGTACCTCTAATCCTAGCCACTCAAGAGGCTGAAGCAGGAGGATCACTTAAGCCCAGTAATTTGGGGCCACCCTAGGCAACATAGAGAGACCCTGTCTCAAAAAAAAAAAAGTTTGTAGTCATTACTTTAGACAGCTTAAGAAATAAAGCATATTAGAAGTATAGGGAGAAATCATCTGTAGTTTTGCAAGTCAGAAATAATCACTTGAGTTTTTGCTGTTTCTTCTGTTCTTTTTAATTCAAAATATACACACTTAGTTCAAACTGCAAATTGTATATGCTACTATTTTTCATCTTCTTGTCACTGAGGTTTCTTCATAATGCTTAAAACTACAGTCCTTTATTAGAATTGTCACTATTTTCTGTTACTTGTTTTTCATCTTTTTATTTTAATCACATAACTTTTAAGTTTTACTGTTTTCACAGCTATTTTCTCATTTTTGTCACATGTAATTTATCAATTTATCAGAAATCTCTTCTATATCTCATTGTCCTAGTGAAACCATTTCCTTAAAAAACAAATAAAAAGAGCTTTGTCAAGTTCTACATTTTAGAATACCACATGTAAACCCATGAGATGACTCTCATGTTAGTTTACTTTTTTAAGCTGTTTTCTTAAACAGCTAAAATTTCCCCTATTTCCTGACTGCTTAGGTTAGGTCTGAAATATCCTATATTATTAAGATTATAGAGTATCTTTTGCTGAAGCTTATTAAGTGTACACTTTGTTAACATGTCCTAGGCATAGCTGAACTAAAAGACAAATTAGATCTAGATATCTAAGATCATCAGCAATTTCTTAGAAGTATGTTGTAACTGTGATGCTTCTGACTTCTGTTTTTTCATTTATAAAGAATATGTACAATGCCTGCCTTAATAGAATTTGAAGTTTCCTATTAAAGTTTTTGTCAAAGTATCTTATTCTTAATTTAACAGTTTTTGATGGAAAAAATAGTTAACCAAATAGGTTGGCTTTTCTTTAGATGATTATAATTGTTCTGTTTTAAACATCTTAACATGCCTTGTATTGCAGTACTAAAGCATTTTCCCTTATTTCCTATAGGTTGGGTATATGCTTTATATAAACTTTCTAGGAAAGTAAAACATTTATACTTAAATGACTTGAAAATAATACATTGGATTTTAAAGAGCAATTAGTAATTTTTACTTATCAGTGGTATGGTTCTTTTCCCCTTTAGATATGAAGTAAATTTTCAAGATGGTATTGATTGTGGAGGTGCATACATTAAACTCCTAACAGACACTGATGATTTGATTCTGGTATGATATTTTAATATTTAAGAAAACCTTATTAAAGTTAGTAAGTATTTTTAAGGAGTAATTGACACAACTGAAAATTTTATTTTCAACTGAAATTGAAAAGAACTTTGAATGTCTTTTTCCAACATGAGATTATATAGATTTCACAATTTGCCTACAAGTTTCATATAAAGCTAGGTTACATGAAGTCATTAGTTTTGTAATCTTGAGCAAAATAAAAAATTTTACCCCATCTATAAATTTTAAAATGACATTTACCACAGTGATATATGTGCACCCATGTTCATAGCAGCGCAGTTTGTAATAGCTAAAAGTTGGAAACAGCCCAAATGTCCATCAACTGGAGACTGGATAAAGAAAATGTGGGTTTTTTTTTAATAAAATGGAGTACTACTCAGCCATAAAAAATGAGAAATTAGAGACATTTATAGCTAAATGGATGCACATTGAGGCAGTACTCTTAAGTGAAATAAATAGGACACATGTGTATAAATACCAAATAGTTTCTCTGGTGTGAGAAACTGAAAGTATAAATAAGGACTAAAATGTATAATAAGTAATGTGAAATAGGAAGAAAAGGGGCAAAGGGGAAGGAAGTGGGAAGGGTAGGGGAAAGGAAAGAAGGGAATGGAATTAATATGAGAAAATGGAAAAAATAGGAACAAAATCTTTGTAAATAGGAATGGAGGGGTTGAAGGGAGGGCTGGGCAAGGGTGAAAAATAAGAACCAAGAGATATTATGTAAAGGTGCAAATTTCCAATGATGAATGTCATTGTATACCTAAAATGTACCAATGATTAAAATGAATAATTGATAATGCAAAATAGGAAGAAAAGGTCCAAAGGGGTAGGGGTAGTGGGAGGGGCAGGGGAAAGGAAAGAAGGGAAAGGAAAAATGATGAGAAATGGAAATAAAGTCTTTGTGAATAGGGAAGGGTGGAGGGGTGAAGGGAGGGCTAAGAATGGGGAAAAAATAAGAACCAAGATGCATCATGTAAAGGTACAAGTTCCCAATGAGAAATGTAAATGTGTTGTATACCTAAAATGTATCAATAAAAGAATTTAAGTAATTAAAATGACATGGTGCATATAAATGCTTTTGAAATATCAATTTAGAGTTCTTTATAAAATAAGAATCATAAGTTTATTTAGAGAGGTAGGCTAATCAGAGCAAAGAACTGAAATAAAGTGACCAGAGAACCAAATAAAAAGGTGGATTAACTCAGGCATTGGCAGCCCACAGAAAATAAATAATTTTTTTTCTTGTATTCTTTTATTGGTACATTGTAGGTATACAACACAATTACATTTCTCATTGGGAATTGTACCTTTACATAATGCATCTTGGTTCTTATTTTTTCCTCATTCCTAGCCCTCCCTTCACACCCTCCACCCTTCCCTATTTACAAAGACTTTATTTCCATTTTTTCCATTTCTCATTTTTTCCTTTCCCTTCTTTCCTTTCCCCTGCCCCTCCCACTACCCCTACCCCTTTGGACCTTTTCGTCCTATTTTACATTATTGATTATTCATTCTAATCATTGGTACATTTTAGGTATACAATATAATGACATTCATCATTGGAAATTTGCACGTTTACATATTCTCTCTTGGTTCTTATTTTTCACCCTTGCCCATCCCTCCAACCCCTCCAGTCCTCCCTATTTACAAAGATTTTGTTCCTATTTTTCCATTTTCTCATATTAATCCCATTCCCTTCTATCCTTTCCCCTAGGCCTCCCACTTCCTTCCCCTTTGCCCCTGAAAATAAATAATTTAAAAAACTTTTCATGATAAAGTAGCCTTATAATACTAAAGATTGTATTAAGACCATTTGAAGGTTAGAGACATTTCTTACAGCATTCTCCTGCAGTAGTCTGTGTCGGTTTTGGCATGTAACAGAAATTAAATGAGATGTCACTGAGATATTTGTCAGATTGCACAACTGTGCATAAGCTATGAAATGTGGCTCAAAATTGTCTTCAGGGGTGGGGGATTTAGCTCAATGGTTTCGGCGCCTGCCTCACAAACTCAAGGTCCCAAGTTTGAGCCCTGGTCCAAAAAAAAAAAAAATCGACTTCAGGTACTATTTACATTTAACTATTTACATTTAGGATCTGGTGAAAGGCAAGCCATTTGTAGTATATGTTGAAGTTCTTATTTTAGATGTAAGAAATGATCACTTGAAGATAGGATGACAAAAAAATTTAATGCCAAACATTTCTATAATAACTTGATCTGATTGACTCAGATCTGATCGACTTAATACCCAGAGAAACCTTATAGGTAACTACTATTCTGTGTGTACTTTAGAGGTAATAAAATGGAGACACAGAGAGGTTTAAATTTTACTTAGGGCCACATACAGCTAGTTTAAGTGGCAGTGCTAGCATTTGGACTTCAGTATCTGTCTTGACCCCATACTCTTAACCACTGTTCATGCCAGATAGAGAGAAATAACTACAGAGATTGGGTCTCTACATTTACTTTTGTGTCTGAATCTGTTCATTTTGTACACAAAAGGGCAATTTTCTGGTATTGAATAATAGTAATGAATAATCAGTTCAGTGTTAAAGTAATAAATATGCTTTCTTCTAATGCTTCTCAGTAAAATGGTAACAATACAGATTAAAATAAGGTAAATACATGTTTTTATGATGTTGCTAAAGTAATTTCGGCATCTACATCTTCAGGAAGGAAGTATTTTTTAAAAAAACTTTTTAAAAGTAAAATTTGTCATTTTCTCCACATCCTTTATTGTCACTTGTATTAAATAGTTATTTGGTAAATTAGCATTTAATACATTTTGTAAACTCAAGCCGGTTGGTTAGACTAGAGAAAATAATTTAATACTCTGTAATTCAGGACTGATACCTGCACTCATCTCTCTTTAAAGGAAAACTTTTATGATAAAACACCTTATACCATTATGTTTGGACCAGATAAATGCGGAGAAGATTATAAACTTCATTTTATCTTCAGACATAAACATCCCAAAACTGGAGTTTTTGAAGAGAAACATGCCAAACCTCCAAATGTAGACCTTAAAAACTTCTTTACAGACAGGAAGACTCATCTTTATACCCTTGGTATAGTCTTTTAATTCATTCATTAAAAAATATTTGCTGACTACAAATGTATTCATGGTACATGCTTTGGGAGAAAATAAATATACATCTACTTTGAAGATGTTTATCTTTTCAAGAAAATAAGATGTACATAATTATAGCACAGGTAGAAAATAAAGTGCCAGATGAGAGATACAGATGAGGTGCAGTTAAGAGTTCAAAGGCAGGGCTGGGGATTTAGCTCAGTGGTGCCACCTTCTGCCCCACAGGCGCAAGGACCCGAGTTCGATCCCCGGTACCAAAAAAAAAGAAAAGAAAAAGAGTTCAAAGGCAGTGTTACTTCCAGTTTGGACACTAGGAGAAAACTAGTGAAGATTGTATTTGAACGTGGCTTCAAGTGTAGATAGAATGTAGAAGATAGGAGGGGAAAGGACATGTTAGGCACTGTGACAGTGGTGCTGTAAGAAGAGGACACTAGAAAATCAAGTTACAGAAGAGGTGGTACTAATTGCCAGGCACAGATGTTCAGACTGTTCTGTAGGCAGTGGTATTATTGTGAGGTCTCTCCTCCTAGTGGTCGGCGGCACATACCTACCCATAAAAGGAAAAACATTGAGCAACTGTATGTTAACACCTATAGCTTTACTTAAGTAAAGGAGAGGTTGCAAAGATCTCCGGGAGAAAGAGCATCACAAGAGTTGTTTCTCCTGTTCCCATGTACCTATCTATGTCTATAGGGCTCCAGTCTGCACTTAAACGCACAGCTGTGCGAACCTAGCAGGCCATTTTGAAATGGCTCTCTTCCTTTCTCATGTTTCAGCTCTGCCCAAGATTAAGTTGCTTCTGTTTTCTTTCCAAAGGCTACAGTTACAGAACATTCCTTTTGTTTTTCAAGTCAGTGCCCGATTTTATCTTAAACATGGCTATGATATAAAAAAATGTGTTTCTGAAATAATTCAAAAGCAATGCTAGACAATTTGAGAAACACAAACTGTGGAAAAATGAGAAATTAAAACTGGAATTGAATAAACATTTAATTTGACTACCAAACCTGATCAAAAGCAAATTAGTGGTATATAGTATTATCAGAGGCCATAAGAGATTTATGACCTTTGAAACAAAAATTCCACTCAGCAATTTATTCAAAGAAAATAATCCAGAAGATGACCTATTTGTGAAGATGATACTAAAAATTTGAAGCAAGAGTTTTCTGTATAATACAGAGATAACTATGAACATATTTAGCAACAAGGAAATGTTTATACAGGTTGAGTATCCTTTATTTGAAATTCCAGAGTACTCTAAAACCCAAATTTTTTGTTTCCTGGTTGGCACTCAAAAAATTTTTCAGAGTATTTCGGAGTTCTAAATTAGGGTGTGGTCTTTGCAAATCCCAAATTGAAAAACATTGAAATCTGAAACAGTTCTGGTCCCATACATTTTGCAAAAATATTCCTCAACTTGATATTAAAATGGAGAAAGACTCAAATTGTAGGCATATTATGATGGTTAAGAGAAATTAAGCAGATAGGAAGAAGCTTGAAAAAAATAATTTCCCTTAGTTGATATGTACCTTGTCTGCACTAGACACTTTGTTTGGAACCATCATGTGAGCTGACCAGTAGTCTCTCTATTTTGTCTTGTCTTATTCAAATAAGTAGGTTATCCTAGAAAACAGTAACTAATAGAGCTGAAGCTGAAATTCAGATCTGACTTCATGCTTTTATAAAAACTGATCTTTGTGTTAGGAATATTAATTTTTTTAAAACATCTGTAGTAATATTATATTTTATAATGTCATGTAGTTTTAAGAACCTTAAGGGTATCTTTACAAACTATATAATCCAAGGCTTTTTATTGTAGAGTCATTTATAATATTTAATTCACTTTCTAAGTAGCAATTGTTTTTGCCAAAGATTTTGAGCAAAGGTTTTTCTTCACATATGCATATTTGCCATATGTATTTTAACTGTAGGTTTCAGAATCAATTTCAGTTGCAAATTTATTTAGAGAGCTTTTTCAGGATTTTTCTTAAATGCCTTTTATTAAAAAGGATGCAGTAATTTTTTTTCTTATTCTAGGACTGCTTCAATCTTGACTTTTTCCCTTTGCTTTAGCTGAGTTTTATAATCTCAACTATAATAGGAAATGGTGGATAAAAAAGAAGGGAGAAAATATTAAATGTGGGTTTGCATTATTTGGGTTTGTATATAAATTGCATTATTTGGTTTTGATAAGAATAATTTGTCATTTTTGTAACTGAAACCTCTGGAGATTGTTAGTACTTGAGAGGTATTTCTTCAGAAAGTGCCCACCCACTTCACTCCTTAAAGACAGGATGGTTCTAACGTTCATTGACAGCTTCTCCTTCTCTGAAAGCAAATGGTAAGCAGCTGTTTTCATCATCATCCTTTTAAAAGACCTAAATTATACCTAGGAGGAAGAGAGATCTTTTCTTTTGTCATTACAAAGAATAAGGAGTCCTTCATAAAATTTTTGGCTTGGGGACTTTTAGAAGGTTAGAATTTACCTGGAAACGTGGGTAAGTGTAAGCTTGAATATTTTAAATTATCATTAAGACATTTTACACTACAGTCATTGAATTTGAAATGCCATTGAACTTTAAAGATCTCTGAACTGATAGTAATGTGTCAGTGTTAACTTTCTGATTTGGGTGGCTAGATTGGGTTTTTTTTAAGAGAATGTCTTTGTTTATAAAAATTATGTTAAAACATTCAGAGGTGGTATATAATGGTCAGTAATGTACTCAAGTGGTTCAGGAAAAAAATTGAGTTCTTTGCAGTAAAATTACAACTTTAAGTTTGAGATTGTTTTTTAAAAATTTAAAGATCCTAAAGAAGTCAGGCAAGGTAACTCACACTTGTAATCCCCACTACTCAAGAAGCTGAGGCAGGAGGATCACAAGTTCAAGGACACTCTGGACAATTTAACGAGACTCTGTTTCAAAATAAAAAAAAGGGTCCAAGATGTAGCTCAGTGGTAAAGTGCTTGCCTAGCATGTGCAAGGCCCTGGGTTCAATCCCCAGTGCTGCAAAAAGAAAAGAAATCAGACATTGGTCTATATTGTTGTTCCAAACAGGCTGGTCATGGGTCCCAAATAAAGTAAACTATTGAGTATTTCCTATTTGAGAAGTAATGGTGCATTTTATTAAAAATGTAGTTTAAGACAAAATATTAGGAAGTCTTGTATCTAGTGATTTCACCATATTTTGATTTATTTCATCTGATATTCCTCTATTTCTGGTAGAAAAAATTTTTTATCCATGAAGCTTAGGTAGTTTTATTATTTAGAAGATTAAGATAGAGGTCTATAAAAATAAGTATAAAATGTTTGCTTTTCAGTAATGAATCCAGATGACACATTTGAAGTATTAATTGATCAAATAGTTGTAAACAAAGGAAATCTCTTAGAAGATGTGGTTCCTCCTGTCAATCCTCCCAGAGAAATTGATGATCCTAATGATAAAAAACCTGATGAATGGGATGAAAGACTAAAAATCCCTGATCCTGCTGCTGTCAAACCAGAAGATTGGTAAGCAAAGGATTTTTTCCAAAGTATTACATTTGTATTTGGAATAAGTAATAATATATGACATACAAGTGAAGTTTACAACCAATACAACTTTTTCTTTTAAAATCAGGACTCCTTATTTTGACTATTATTTGGGAAATAACTTTTCTAAAATGGATTTTGTGCTTCCCTACTTTTAAATTTTTAAATTTTCATTTTAGTTAATATTTTTATTTTGTAATGTGTGTTTATTATATGTTTGTTTTTTATGTTCTCATTGCTGTAGGGAAAAATTCATGAGTCTAACACACCAACACTTTAATTTTATTTCAAATTTGTTCTTTATTGTATGTGTGTGAATATTTTACAAGTCTTTTTCAGTTAATAACTACTTAGCCTTAAAATACACATGTCCTCAACATTTTATGAAACTTTGTAGGTTTCATAAATAATTACTATGCTTAAACATAAGTTTTTCACTAGCTGAATATTTGTGTTGTTTCCATTGTACAGGATTATGAATATTTTCCTTAAAAGAAATGTATTCATTTCCAGAGTTCCCATAACTTGAGTTTAAATTGTGAGAGATACCTGTATATCTCTCCATTTTCTGAAGTAGTCTTTATCCTTCAATTATGTTTTATAATTTCCTCAGAAAGATTGTATTACTTTTATTCCTAAGAACTTCTTTTCCCTCCTGCTGATTGGTAATTCTTAGTTACCACATTACTAAGTAGTTTTTGCTTTTTTATGTAACCCACCATATTAATTATCTATTGCTGTGTAACAAATTACCCCAAAACTCAGCAGCTATAGACAACAATTATTTATTATTGCACATGTTTCTGAGAGCCAGGAGTCTGGGCATGGCCTGGCTAAGGGACCCTGGCTCTGGCCCAGGCTGTCTCCTGAGGGTGCCCCCATACTGCCAGCCAGAGCAGAGGACTGGCTTCCAAACTGGCTCAAGTGGCTGATGCTCAGAAGTTTCACTCCTCCTTGCTTGGGCCTCTCTCTAGGTCTGCTCAAGACAAGACAGAGTGTTTCCCCAGATGGAGTGATCTAAGAGGAGGACAGAGTAACCATAGAAATGGCCGGGTCTCTTAGAACCTAATAAAAAAAAAAAAGAATCTAGGGCCGGGGATTTAGCTCAGTGGTTCGGGCACCTGCCTCGCAAGTGCAAGGTCCTGAGTTTGGTCCCTGGTACCTGGTACCAAAAAAAAAGGAATCTAGAAGTAGCATGCTGTCACTTGAGTTGCCCTGTTTGTCACACTGACCAATCCTGGTATATTTGAGAGGGAGCGATACAGGGGTATGAATATGAATACTAAGAGTAAAAAGGTCTGTTCTTAGTTTACAAAGAACCCCCCTATGATTGGGTGCTAAATTTTGTATTCATAAAATACTTTTTATACATTTATTAAGATAACTGTATAGGTTTTCTTCCTTATTTTCTTGGTACAGTGATTTATAGTGATTGACTTTCTAATGTTGGAATAACCTTATAATACATTCGGTCAATAATATAATCCTTTTTATGTTTGCTGAGTTCTAGAATATTTTTTCCTTGTCAGATTCATTCAGACATAATTTTCATACAGTTAAATTCATTTTAGATACACAGTTTGTGAGTCTTGATGAACACAGACAGTGATGTAATCACCTCCTCAGTCATGGTCTCCAGCACTGGCATCATCCCAAAAAGGTCTCTCTCATCCTTTTGTAATCAGCTCTCTCCTCCTACCCTTAACCCCTGCAGCCAGTGATCTGATTTCTGTCCCTGTAGTTTTGCCTTTTCCAAAACACCATATTAAATGGAATCATATAGTAAATTTTTTTTGCATTTACAGTATCACTTAGAATAATGTTTTTGAGATTCATTTGTTGTTTATGTGTCAGTAATTGGTTCTGTCTCATTGGTGATAGCATTCCTTCATGGGGGTATATCATAATTTGTTTATCCATATATGGATGCTAATTTTGGTGATTTCCAGTTTTGTGCAATTACAAATAAATTTGTGATACAAATTTTTAGACAGGACTTTGTGTAGACAAAGTTCCTCATTTTGGAGGTAAATACCTAGGACTGAGATTGCTTGATTATGCAGAAAATACATGTTTAAATTTAGGAGAAACTGCCAAACTTTCCTAAAGGGCTGTACCATTTTGCATTCCCATCAGCACTGTGTAAAAGTTCCAGTTGCTATACATTTAGAATATTTGATATAATATGTTTTTATTCTTGTTTTGGCTATTCTAAAAGGTCAAGGTAAAAGTTCTTTATATTCTGGATAAAGATTTTGCATTAGTTACATGTTGATGTATGACAAAACCTAAAATGTGATGGCTTAAAACAGTTATTATTTGCTCACAGATTCTGTGAGTGAGGAACATTTGGACAGAGACACACAGTAAGAATGCTATGTGACAAAAAAGGCAGAGGTTGAAATGATATACATACAAGTCAGGGAATATCAAGTGTTGCCAGCAGCCAGCAGAGATGAGGAAGAAGCAAAGAAGGCTCAATCCTTGCCCAGAGTCTAGAGAGAACATGGTCCACCAACAACCTTGACTTTAGACTTAGCCTCCACAACTGTCAGAGAATAAATTTCTGTCATTAGAAGCCACCTAGTTTGTGGCAATCATTATGGCCACCTCAAGAAGTTAATACATATCTGACTCAAACTTGGCAGTAACACCCCTAATATCTGTTCAGTGATAGAAAGTTACTAGGTCCAGCCCACACTAGAGGGGAGGGATTGCACATAATGAGTCAGGAGGTGGCAGGGATCATTGGAATCTCCCTCCCTCAGGCACAGATAACTGCAGTCCTGAGCATGACCTTGACCACAAGCTCTCAGAGGTCCTGAAACAGAGGGCCCAGCTGACTTGGGCCCAGATTCTGACATGCTGAAATCATGCAGTAGTGTATGTTGAAGTCTCTAAATTTGGGATCATTGGTGATACAGCAGAAGGCAGTTAATACAGATATGTAGTAGATAAGTTGTTCTTCTCAGTCTAGGGCTTGTCTTAATTTTCTACATAGTCGAAATTTTTAATTTTTTAATTTTAAATTTGTGTGGAGTTCAGTTTGCTAAAAAACTTGTTTTTGATAATTCACGCTTTTTGTGTCTTACCTAAATAATCTTTGCCTAATTGAAGGTCACAAAGATTTTCTTTTTTTTTTCTAGTAGGCAATGTTCACTAAAACTCTGTCCTGAGTTACTTCCTTTGTATAGTGTGAGATATAAACCAAGACACATTTTTAAAAAATATGGATGTATAATTTTCCTAGCATCTCTTATCTATTTAATCTCTATGATGATATGCACTAATGTCCTGACTTTTATTTCTGATGTGGTAATTTGGTATGTAAAAGTAGAGGTGCATCAATTTTATTTATGTTTGAAGAATTCGCCTATTAGTTTTTCCTCTTCTATTGGTCTTTTTCTGTGTCATTATTTCTATTCTCTTATGAGTCTAGTTTTCTGTTCTTTTTCTGCTTTATTAGGGTAAAAAAATATTTTCTAAAGAATGTAGCTATAAGTTTTCTCTTAAGTGCTGCCATATGTTCCACAAATAAGTTATTTACAATAGCATTCAGTTCAGACTATTTTCTAATTTCTCTAGTGTTTTCTTTTTTCACCTATCTGTTTTTAACGTGTTATTTTTTTATTTAAAAATTTTTTTTGGTACCGGGAATCGGACTCGGATTCTTGCGCTTGCGCAGCAGGCGGCGAAACCACTGAGCTAAATCCCCTCCCCCAACGTGTTATGTTTTAATAAATTATTTATGGATTTATCAGATAAGATTTTCATTTTGAGTCCTAGCATTATATATTTTGTTTGATTTTTTGAGACAAGTTTCTCCACGTCGTTCAGGTTGGCCTTGTACTACACATGTAGCCAGGCTGCCTTAAATTCAAGGTCGAGGTGACCCTCAGGCTTCTACCTCCCAAGTGCTGGATGCTGTGGTCAGAAATATTCTGTGGCTCATGCTGTTTTTGTTTTTCTCACAAATGTCAAGTTATATCGGTTTGGTTGATGATATGATTCCAGGCTTCTATATTTTTACTGTTTTTCAGTCTGTTCTCTTACACAAAAAGGATTAAAATCTTCAACTTCAGTTGTAGATTTGTCTTTATTTTGAGTTTTGTCAGGTTTTACTTCTTGTATTTCAGAGATCTGTTAGTAGGTCCATTTGCAGTATTTCATAACCTCTTGAACTGGCCCCTTCATTATTATGAAATGTACTTCTTTATGAATTCTTATAACACTTTTCTCTTAAAGTCTACTTGGTTTGACACTAATTCAGCATTCCTGCTTTATTTACATTAAATATTATTTTCCACTGCTCTCTGCAGCCTGTATGCACCTTTAGTTTTCAAGGGACTTCTTCCAGGCAACCTTTCTTTGGGTCTGTCCTCTTTTTTTTTTTTTTTTTTTAATATTTACATTCATTTAATGCATTTTCAAGTTAAATATCACTACTTACAAAACTAAAAGTTTATTGTTTTAAACCAGCAATATTGTGCTGTATGTTTTTTGTTCCTTAAATTCTTTTATTGGTACATTTTAGGTATATAGTACGTTTACATTTATCATTGGGTGCTTGTACCTGTACATGATGTATCTTGGTTCTTATTTTTTCCCCATTCCCTGTGTGCCCTTCACCCCCTCCACCTTTCCCTATTTACATAGACTTTGTTTCCATTTTTTTTCTTTTCTCATAATTTTTCCTTTCCCTTCTTCCCTTTCCCCTTCCCCTCCCGCCACCCCTACCCCTTTGGACCTTTTCTTCCTATCTCAAATTATCAATTATTCATTTTAATCATTTTAATCCTTAATTACACTTTCAGTTTCTCACACTAGAGAAACTTCAGTATTTACACGTGTATGTCCTATTTATTTCACTTAAGAGGATGGCCTCAGTATGCATCCATTCAGCTATAATGTCTCTAGTTTCTTGTTCTTTATGGCTGAGTAGTACTCCATTTTATAAAAAAAAAACCCCCACATCTTCTTTATCCAGTTTCCAGTTGATGGGCACTTGGGCTGTTTCCAAGCTTTAGCTATACAAACTGTGCCACTATAAACATGGGTGCACATACATCACTGTGGTATGATTCTTTTAATTCTTTTGGGAAGATCCCCAGCAGGGGAATAGCTGAGTTAAATGGGATCTCTAGTCCTAGTTCTTTTGAGGTATCTCCATATGGATTTCCACAGTGGTTGCACCAATCTGCATTCCCACGAACAATGGAGAAGGATTCCTTTCTCCTCACACCCCTGCCAGCATTTGTTATTCAATGATTTCTTGATAGCAGCCATTCTTTCTGGGGTGAGGTGGAATCTCAGTGTTGTTTTCATCTCCATCTCTCAAATGACCAGCGATGTTGAACATTTTTTCATATGTTTATTTGCTGCTTTTACTTCTTTGTCTGAGAAATGTCTCTTCATTTCAGATGCCCATTTTTGAATTGGGTCTTTGAATTTGGGGGGGTCTGATTTTTTTTCAGTTCTTTATATATTCTAGATAGTAGCCTTTTGTCTACGGTACAGCTGCTAAAAAATTTTTCCCACATTGTAGGCTGTCTCTTAGCTCTGTTGGTGGTTTCTTTTGCAGTGCAGAAGCTTTTTAATAAGATGAGATCCCAGCTGTTGATTCTTTGTGCTAGTTCCCATGTTGCTGAGGTTTGTTCATAAAGTCTTTTCCTATGCCAGTGTCTTCAAGAGGTCTACCTAACTTAACTTCTAGCAAGTTTAGTGCTTCTGTCTTAATATTTATATCTTTAATCCACTTTGATCTTAGTTTAGTGCATGGTGATAGGTATTGGTCTAGTTTCAATCTTTGACAGGTTGAAATCCAGTTTCTCCAACACCATTTATTAAATAGGCTACCTTTCCTCCAATGAGGGTGATTGGCTCCTTTGTGAAAGATGAGGTGGCTGCGTATGTCTGGAGTTGTTTCTGCATCTTCTAATCTATTTCACTGATCCTCAGGCCTGTTTCTTTGCCAGTACCATGCTGATTTTATCACAGTAGCTTTGTAGTATAGTTTCAGGTTGGTGATAGTGATACCGCGAGCCATGTCTTTGTTGCCTAGAATTGCTTTTGCTGTTCTAGGTCTCTTCTGGTTCCAAATGAATTTTTGGATTGTTTCCTCGAGCTTTGTGAAGTATATTGTTGGAATTTCAATTGGCATTGCATTAAATCTATATAGTAGTTTTGGAAGTATGGCCATTTTCACTATATTGGTTCTTCCTACCTAGGGACAAGGGCTGTCTTTCCATTTTCTTATATCCTCCTTGATCTCCTTTTTCAGAATGCTGTAGTTTTCATGTAGAAGTCTTTTGCTTCCTTTGTTAGACTTACTCTAAGATATTTCATTGTTTTGGTTGCTATTGTAAAAGGAATTGTTTCCCTAATTTCTCTCTCAGTGAGTCTGTTATTTGTGTATAAGAAGGCTATTGTTTTTTGAGTATTGACCTTATATCCAGCTACTCTACTGTCTAGAAGTCTTCTGGCCGAGTTTTTTGGGTCTTCTATGTAGAGTATCATATTGTCAGCAAATAATGACAGTTTAACTTCTTCCTTTCCTATCTTTATTCCTTTTATTTCTTTCTCTTTTCTAGTTGCTGTGGCTAATGTTTCCAGAACAATATTGAACAGGAGTGGTGATAGTGGGCATCCTTGTCTTGTTCCTGATTTTAGTGTGGAAGTTTTCAGTTTTAGACCATTTAGTATGATGCTGGCTGTTGGTTTTTCATAGAGAGCCTTAATCAGGTTGAGATAAAGACCTTCTATTCCAAATTTCTGTAGAATTTTTATCATGAATGGGTACTGGATTTTGTCGAATGCCTTTTTCTGCATCTATTGAGATGATCATATGGTTTTTGTCCTTGACTCTGTAAATATAGTGTATTACATTTATTGATTTACGAATGTTGAACCATCCTTGCATCCCTGGGATAAATCAGACTTGGTCAGGGTGTATGATCTTCTTGATGATCCTCTGTATTCTGTTTGCCAGTATCTTGTTGAGGATTTTTGCATCCATGTTCATTAGGGAGATTGGTCTGTAGTTCTCTTTTTGGGTTGGGTCTTTCCCTGGTTGGGGAATCAAAGTATTACTTGCTTCCAGGATGAATTTGGAAGCCTTGCTTCCCTTTCAATTTCCTTGATGAGTTTAAAGAGTAATGGTGATAGTTCTTCTTTAAATGTCTTATAGAATTCAGCAGTGAAGCCATCAGGACCTGGGCTTTTCTTTGTTGGTAAATTTTTTTATTACATTTTCAGTTTCACTCATTGTAATTGGGGTGTTTAGAATTTCTATATCTTCTTCATTTAACTTTGGCAGTTCGTATGTATCTAGGAATCTATCCATTTCTTCTGTGTTTTCCATTTTATTAGAGTACAGGTTCTCGAAGCAGGTATTGATGATGCTCTGGGTTTCTGCAGGTTCTGTCATGAGTTTACCTTTTTCATTCTTAATTGCATGGATTTGAGCCTTTTCTTTCCTTTTTTTTGATAAGGTTGGCTAAAAGTTTATCGATTTTGTTTTTTCTTTCGAGAAACCAACTCTTTGATTCATTGATTTTTTTTTTTGTATTGTTCTCTTAGTCTCCATTGCATTGATTTCTGCTCTGATCTTTATAATTTCCTCTCTTGTAGGAGCTTTAGGTTTGTCATGCTCTTCTTTTTCGAGGAGCTTGAGGTTCTGCATTAGGTTATTTATTTGAGTTCTCTCTGTTTTCCTAATATGGGCATTCAGTGCCATGAATTTCCTGTGTAGAACTGCTTTCATTGTGTCCCAAAGATTCCTGCATGATGTACTGGCATTATCATTTACTTGTAGAAACTGTCTAATTTCTTCTTTAATTTTCTCTGTGACTCATTGGTTGTTCAGGAGGGTGTTAATTTCCATGTGTTTGTGGGAGTTTTGTGGTTTCTTATGTTGTTGATCTACAATTTTATTGCACTATGGTTTGATAATATACAGGGGGTAACTTCAGTTCTTTTGCATTTACTTAGACATGTCCTATGAGCTAGTATGTAGTCTATTTTGGAGAGTGATCCATGTGCAGCTGAAAAGAATACGTATTCTGATTTTGTGGGATGGAACACTCTGTAAACATCTATTAAGTCCATTTGTTCAATAGCTTGGTTCAGTTGTAGAATTTCGTTGTTAATTTTTTGTCTGGATGATCTGTATATTTGTGATAGTGGTGTATTGAGGTCCCCCACTGCAATTGTATTAGTGCTTATTTGGTTTTTCATGTCCATTAATATTTGTTTTGTATAGTTGGGGCATTCACATTTGGTGCATATATATTTATGATTGTCATCTCTTCCTCTTGGACTGTTCCCTTCACAAGGATGTAGTGACCACTTTTGTCTCTCTCAATTAGTTTTGGTTTGAAATCTACTTTGTCTGCAAATAAGATTGCTACCCTTGCTTTTTTCTGGGATCCTGTCACGTGGAGAACTGTTTTCCATCCTTTTACTTTCACTCTGTGAATTTCTTTTTGACTTAGGTGTGTTTCTTGTATACAGAATATTCCTGGATTTTGCTTCTTAATCCATTCTGCCAGTCTGTTTCTTTTGATTGGTGAATTGAGGCCATTAACATTGATAGTTATAATTGATAGATACTGACTCATCCTTGTCATGATGTTTTACTATTGTTGGCTCTTTTATTTCTTATTTTTCCCCCTTTCGCTTTAGTGTCCTACCTTGCCTGGTGGCTTCCCTCTGTTGGGCCTCATGGAGTTGTGACCTTATTTGTCTTTTTCTAGGATATTGCTTAAAATTGTTTGGAGTGCTGGTTTGGTGTTCATGAAATTTCTCAGGTATTCTTTGTCGTGGAAGTATCTAATTTCCCCGTCAATTTTGAAAGATAATTTTGCAGGATACAATAGTCTAGATTGGAAGTTTTTTTCTTTTAGGGCTTGAAATACTTCACTCCAGGCTCTCCTTAATGTAAGGGTTTGTGTTGAGAATTCTGCCGTGATTCTGATGGACATTCCTTTGTAGGTGATTTGTTTCTTTTCTCCAACTGCCTGTAGGATTTTGTTCTTCTGTTGGGTTTCTGGGATCTTGACTATTATATGTCTAGGTGTAGATTATTTGTGGTCATGGCTAGTTGGAGTTTTATATGCCTCACTTATCTGTATGTCCAATTCTCCACCTCTGTCTGGGAAGTTTTCTACTATTACTTCTGTGAATAGTTTTTTATGTCAGTTGTACTTTCTCCTGTTTTTTCATGGACTCCTATTGGTCTTATGATATTCTTCTTTGCAGCTGCTGGATTGATTTATCATGTTCCCTTACTATTTTTAAGAAATCTCTGTTTTCATGGTCCTTAACCGCAATCCTGTCTTCTATATCTGATATACTATCTTCAGATTCCCTTAATCTGCTGTGCATACTTTCAGTGGAGTTTTTAAATCTGAATATCTGTTTGAATCTGTTTCATGGATTCCATTTCTTTATGTTGGGGGAATCATAGTTTCCATTTCTTTCTTATGCTGGGCATTCATGGCTTCCAGCATGTTTCTGAGCTCATCTATTTTTTTTTTTTAATCTGTTTCTGTTCTAGAGCCGGTAATCATGTCTTTCACTCTGCTCACCATCTCTGTAGTTATCTGGTAGATTATTTCTGCTTTGAATTTTTCTAGAGCCTCATTCATCTGTTTTGTTACTTCTGCGCTATCAGTTCAGGGTGCCCAGGTTGTTGATTATCAGCCTTTTCCACCTCGTTTCCCCCAGAATTTGCCTTTTGTGGGGTGGAAGTCTTAGTTTGTGCGTTGCTTAAGTGTCTTCTCCTTTTTGCTTTTGGTACTGTCTTTGGTTTAGTTACTGGGTTGACACTTTGAAGTTGCTTATTGTAAGTATCTTTGTTGATGTATTTAGAACCCTTATGGAATGATTACTTCTCAGAAGTGTCTTCCAGATATAGCTGGTCTTTAGGTTTTGAGTCTCTAATGGCCCTGAGGCTATCTCATTTTCATTATACCAGGAAGGACAACTGATTAGATCAATCACAACACCTTAGCCCAAGTGATACAATTAGCAACAAATAGCATCAAGTACCTCTTAGAAAATGACAATTTGTGGTAGTTATTAATCTATCACCTTTAACTGTGTGAACTGAATCAAAATCAAGGACCAGCCAACATATGTTTATAATGAATAAACTCTTCAATATAGCAACTTTACCCTTTGGGATAGGGAGTTAGAAGGAGTTGGGGAGGGAGCGATAGGTAGGTAGAAGATTGGGAAAGGTTAGCAGTAAGGCTAGAGGGCACAGGCAAGAGAAGAAAAGAAAAATGAAGAAATACGAATTAGGGCAGAACAGGAACAAAAAGGGAGGTGAAGAACAATGTGGGACAGAAAGGGAGGGAAGGAGAGAGAAAAAAGAGAAAAAGAAAAAAGAGAAAAAAATTTTTAAAGTAGAAAAAGAAAAAAATTAAAAATAAGAGCCAAAAAAATAGTGGTAATTTTGAAAGTAACAAATAAAAGATAAAAATGAAGGGCCTCCTTCAGGGTATGTCTCTGCTGTCACAATAGACAACATGGGCAGCAGTGTGCAGTTATGTCAATGAGTCTCAGTCAGTCACAGACCCATGAGATTCAGGCAGATTTCTGGCTGCAAGTCCCAAGCTGAGCTCCCTGTCCTCCTGCAGAGTTAAACTCTGCAAGGTTCTATTGCAGATTCCAGCTGTGTTTCCCCTGAAGATAGTCCAGGTTCTGATGGGAAGTGATGATCTTTCTAACTTACCAAGTATGGTGGTCTGGTGTGCCTTTATTGCAGAAATTCTCTCACTTTTCCAGTGGGCTTCACTTTTCATCAGGGAGCCTTAGAGAGACCCTCTCTCTGTTGTTCACTTCTGCAGCTCAGGACAATGGCCTTTATGTCCCCCGGTGCCTCTGTAGTGTGGAACCAAGTAGCTGCACAGCCAAGAGGCCAGAGTTGCGGGGGAGGGGTTTGTTGTTTCAGGCACCTGCACAACTAAGCTCGCGGCTGGTGGGTGTGCCTGGGGGTCCTCACAGTCTCCTAGTCGCAAGTGGGTGTAGCAAGCCGGACTGAGGGGGTCTCAGTCATCCCAGGACCACTCTGCCCGTGCAGTTAAGCTGGTGGCTGGTGGGAGTGCCCAGGGGGTCCTCACCGGGTCTGTCCTCTTAGTTCGAGTGTGAGCCACCACATTTAGTGTTGTCATTGATACAGTAGATGTAAGCCTACCGTCTCACTGCGTGTTTTCTGCTTGTCCCATACATTCTGTAATCCTTTATTAAAACTTCTTTCAATTGTATTCTTTCATTGTTATATACCATTTTATTTTTTCTGTTAGCTGAGTAGCTTTTCCTGTCTGGCTTATTGTTTTATGGGTTGCTTACAGTATGTATTTGTAACTGATCTGAGTCTACCTTCAAAAAAATAATACAGCTTTCTTATAATTTAACCCCCTTTAAGTCTCACATTGTTCCCATTGTATTCTTTGTGCTACTTACATAATTCTACATGCACTCTGAAGGCCACCCATATTTATTCTTTACTCAATGTCTTTCAGTCCTATAAGGAGAAAATCCTTTTATTTATCCACATATTCACTATATGTGGTACTCTTTTTTTTTGGGAAAATATAAATTTCCATCTGTTGTCATTTTCTTCCTGCCTGGAAAACTTCGTTAACATGTGATAGTATGTCTGTTGTTATTAAATTCTCTCAACTTTTATCTGACATTTTCTTCTTTTGTCTTCATTTTTGGAAGGAAATTTTCTAGAAGGGAATAATTATTAATAACTAAAAGGGAATAATTATTTTTCAGCAGGTGTCCCTTTTCTTGGGTCATGCAGTGTATCTTTTCTCAATCAGTTTTTTTTTTTTTTTGGTACTGGGGATCGAACTCGGGTCCTTGCGCTTGCGCAGCAGGCGGCGAAACCGCTGAGCTAAATCCCGGGCCTGTCTCAATCAGTTTTTATTCTCAACTTTTCTCCTTTACCTAATAGATCATTTATTCTTTTAAGTTATTGGCTTTTAAGTTTTGTTATTATTATCTCTTTTCAGCTTTTACCTAGTTGTGCCTTGTGGTCTTCTTCATATTTTTACATCGCTTTGGGTCCTTTAAACTTCTTGGAGTGTGAGTTTATAGTTCACATCAAATTTAAATACTTAGCTATTATTTCTTCAAGTATTCATATGTTCCTCTGTTTCTTTTTGGGGGGAGGAAGATGCTGCCTACATGTATGTTAGACTGCTTTAGATCATCTTAAAGATCACCAAGGATTTGTTCATTGTTTTTAAACCAGTTTTTCTCTTTGTGCTTCATTTCGGAAAGTCCCCATTCTTAATTTGTTAATTTCTTATTTGTTTGTAAACATTGGAGTTATGTACTACTGTCCAGGACAAAGTGTGTTGTTCTGGAATAAAACCAAAGATGTTAAGCTGTCACCTATCTAATGGATTAGAGGTACTGATGATAGTAAAAATGCTCTTTCAGGCAAAGAGTGTAATAGGGAAGTACCTTGTACAAGGTAGGAAGAGCAGTCTGATTTTAAAAGAGATTAATTAAAAAGTCATGTCATTGCATCATCTTCCTGCATCTATACTATCAGGAAAGGCTGAACTGCATCCCATGTGAATTAATAGCACTTTATACTTGTTTATAAAGAGTAAGTTTGCCCTTAAATGCAAGGAATTGCAGGTTACAGCCTCTTCTGATTGGCGAAATCTATTAGATTTGTTTTATAAATTGCTAAAAGAAAGGCTTCTTAAATTTTAACTTTTGATTACTCTGAGCACTCAAGAGGTTCAGCCTAGCATTGATATGTCTGTACATTTCAAGTCTGTACATTTGTACAGTTGGCTCTTTTAATTTTAGAACTCAAGTTTTCTTTGGAAAGCTACAAAGAAGCCTCTTACTTTAAATTTGTTGCTTTTCTCTAAAGAAACTGTATTAGTTCTGTCCAGTACTCACTGTAATTATGTTCATATACTTTAGCATTTACTTGACAAGTTAGAATTAAATATAAAAATTTTAAAAATACTAGAGTAGGCAATATCTTTTCAAATATGGCATAAAATCCAAGAACCGTGAAAAATATTAATAATAAAACTATTTGAAAACGAATGGTGTGTGTATGGCAAAAAACTGTATCAAAAAATATATGAGAAACTGGGAAAATTGTATTTTAAATTTCTATAGCTGACAGAGGGCTAAATTCTTCATATAAAGCTAATGAACTATCTAAAGAAAATACAGAATGGTTTTTACAGATCACTTTACTATTAAATATACACTAAAATCTCACAAGAGTGAGATACCATTTTTCACCTATCAGATTGGCAAAAGTCAAAGTTTGGTAACAGTCTTGGCAATGATAGATAAAAATAAATGGTACTAGGGCTAGAAATGACATATATATAGCCTTTTAGAGAGTAATTTGGAGAACATGAAAATTTAAAATGCACATATGCTTATAGGTAAGAAATGGCACATATTCTAAGATGCTCACTTTACATTGTTTATAATAGTAAAACTTTGGAAACACTGTCTTCTTAAAGGAGATCCCTAAATAAATTATGGTATATTCACAAAATATAAAATGATACAATTGTTCAGAATGGAGCAGATGTTGAATGACTGAGTTTATAAGTGACAAAAGCAAGGTCTAATGTACCATGTATAGAATGCTGTCATTTGTGTAAATATACACATGGGTGCGTGAATGTGTGGAACTCCACAGGGAGAGTACAAAAAAATGACAGTTTAACAGAAGCCTTAGGTGGAATAGATGCAGGGAAAGGTTAGGCACAAATACAGAAAGGTAGTAAGCATACTGTTATTGTCTCTTCCAAATTTTGTAGAACAAGCATTTTAGAACTTTTTGAACAATTTTTTTTTTGTGGTGTTGGAGATTGAACCCAGGGCCTTTGCACTGAACTACACCCCAGCTCTTCTCCCCTTTGTTTAAGACTGAGTCCCCATGCATTGACAAGGCTAGAATCAAATTTGTGATGATCTCCTGTCTCAGCTTCCCAGAGTTCTGAGATTAAAAGCATGCACCACCATACTCAGCTTGAATAATTGTTAAGTAACATAAAATATATTTATAGGGATGAAGATGAACCTGCCCAAATAGAAGACTCAAGTGTTGTTAAACCCGATGGTTGGCTTGATAATGAACCAAAATTTATCCCTAATCCTAATGCTGAAAAATCTGATGACTGGTAAGCATTCTTCATCTTCAGTTGTCAATATTCCTTACTTGCATTTTGTGACTAGCTTATATGGCCAACAGGAGAGACTTACAGTTATTGTATTTGCTTTATTGTGGTATCTTAAGGAATGAAGATATGGATGGAGAATGGGAGGCACTTCATGTCCCTAATCCAGCATGTCAGGTTGGATGTGGTGAGTGGAAACCTCCTCTGATAGATAACCCAAAATACAAAGGAGTATGGAAACCACCAATGATCAGTAATCCTAACTACCAGGTAATAACCAGTTGATCCAAGTCCTTATTAAAGTTAAAAAATTCTCTGCTATTTGTCTTATGTATCTAATTATCAGGTAATATTATATTTTACTTTAGATGTTTGATTCGAAATTCTATGAAGTCAAAGAAAATAGACCTCAGCTAATTTATATTTAAAAAGTGAAGCATTGTTTATATAATATTCTAGGATAATAAAGTTAAGAGCTGAAAATAAATCATTTTATACCATGTTATTTTCTAATGATGCTCATGTGAAATAAAATTGGTTTTAGAGGAAGGTGATGTATCAACTTTAAGGAGCCTATTATAATAAATGTTCACATTCCTTTACTTCACATGATAGTTGAAGTACCACTAAAGAAAAATTCTCCAAACTGATTTCAAGCCAGCCACCCAGTAAGTACAGCTCAGTAATGAATACACTGAGGACTCCACAGCTCAGCCTGTTTCCACAAAAATTGGTGACTGTTTTGCTTTAGCACTAAGCTACATGCTAGTATGGAAATAAGTTCATTGTCTTAATAAATTAGTGGGTCAGTGGTTTTGCGGATAAAAGTTATTTAGTCATTAAGGAGTGAACTTGGTATTTTTAAAATGTATATTTCAATTATTTGGAAAAATAATGTGAGACTCTGAACTATGGAAAAAGTGATAAAATCTGACAATTGAATGTAAAACATACACTGCAGTATAGATGATGAGTGCCAGTACATTTTACTTAGCATATATATATATAATTCTATTTTAATTGAACCTGCAAACTGTGTTCATGGATGATGGTACCTTACAAACACTGAAATAGTTGTCTCTCATATCAGCACTTTGGAGATTATAGGTCCAGATCAGTGGTGGTGAACCTATGTCACACATAGCACAGCAGGCTCTTTGTTATCATTGAAAGCTCTAAAAGGTTCGCCATCACTGGTCCAGATGATGGCTGGCTGTAAGGCTTTCAGAGAAAGAACTTTAGGTATTTGTTCAGCGCTCTTAACTGAACTTGAAGGGACTTGTACTTTTGAGTATGTTCAATGTATGTGTTTCTGCATTTTCAGGTGAGAATGTCTATGACTTTGGTGAAAGTCTCAGTGCTGGTCTGGTGCCCAAGGGAAGTGCAGAATAACTGCTTTGGCACTCCATAAAATAAACAGGAAAGACATTGACGCAGATGTACTACCACACATACCCAGTCCTACATTGCCTGGCTAGTTGCTGGTATTAATGCAAAATCTGAAATATGTGCAGGACTACAGCTGTTCAAAGAGGATAAAATGCTCTTGGTGCACAGCCTAGAGCTGATAGCCATAACATTACAGTATGACATACAATACTTCAAAAACACTGGCATTATATATAGTATTTGGAATATTCTCAAACTTAATTTCTACACCAAAGTTTTAACAATCACATTAAACTGGACTTATTAATATCCTGGAGACTAATATATTGTATACACTTTGAAAAATCCTTTACTGTACCCTAGAAGTCATGTGTATTTTTTTTTTTTTTTTTGCTTTTATTCCTCTGGTCACTTATTCAACCTGACCAGAAGGTCAATTCTCCTTAATTCTCTTTTCTTTTCTTCTCCCAAAACCACTTTTTCCATCTCTTCTCTAGAGACAATATCAAATATAATCTAATCATTGATTTGTCTCCTGGGAACTGTCAATATAAATCTGTGTTTTTAGAAGTTTAGAAATAATTTGGTGATTAAAGGTACCATGTTATTGAAATGTGTTCTATAAAGTTATTTTTTTGGAGATAAATACAAGAAATAAATTTTGATTGAGAACCCAGATTGTACATTTTAAGAATTAGTGCTTTGCTTAATATGCTCCTTATATTGTAGCATTATTAAAATTCAGAATGTTTAAAATATGAATCAGACATATTTTGAGTATACCTACATTTTATATTAAAAGTTCCTATGTTCATTTAACTCTCTAGTTTTACTGTTGTAATTATTGACATTTTCTAACATATACACATGAAGTTACATATTATAATTATTCACTGTAGTTTTCCTTCAAAGTGTTTACCATAAAATGTTTCTTTTGGTAATGGTTTTGCTTAATGTATGTCTTTCTCATTACATTTTAAACCCCGTATTACAGGAACAGTGTGTCTTGATCATTTTGTATCCCTGGTATTTGGCACAGTGCCTGGCACAGAATAGATATGTGTGATGGTGGAGTGAGTCAGTGAGTGAGCATGCTGTTGCATTTATTCCACTTGATGGACAGGGTAGCCATTTAAAGATCTAATGGGACTTTCATATTGAATAACTGGTCTGATTAATTGTTCTGATTGATTAATGATGCCTGTCATACATATATTAAGAGGTTCCATTTTTGCTATATAATCTTTCTAATTTGGGCAACTTTAACAACATCTTGATCTGGATGACCTTATTAAGTCTAAAAAATTGCCTAAAATAGTCACTTGTGAAATTTACTCAAGTTTCTGTGGGTTATATTTTCACTTTGCTTTTTTGCAGTTAAAAGTCAGTATTACTCATAAAGAATACACGAACAGAATTAAGAATAAACAAGACTTTTCCCAATACATTAATGAATTGATATCATTTACAGATTTGTTATCTGCTTCTCATTGCTAATTTCTTCAACAGCAGCTACTTTTTTTTTTTTTTTTTTAATTTCAGAGTATATGGGGGCCGGGAGGTCAGTGTCTCCGAGCGGGCAAAGACAAAGACGCTCCGAGCTGCCACTATTTATTGGGTTCACAGGGAGTATCAGATATCTCAGAGGGTGGCGATAATTCTAAATTGATGAGGATCTTATAATCGGAGGAAGTATCAGGTGACTCTGGAGGGTAGTAATCCCATGAAGATGAGGATCTTAGGTAGAAGAGTGTCGGGAGCAATGCTACATAATTTTAAGGTAAAATCATTTGGTTAGCCTAGTTCTCTTGCCTACAGCCCAGCTACGGAATAACTCCATTTTGGCCTCCGGTCACTACTGAGACCTCAATGATCCGATGATGCTGTGATTCTCCAGGACAAGAAACATCCTGGGCGCTGAAAACATCCTGGGAGGAACAAACATCTACTCAGTTCCTCATTGTTCTTGGACTGTTAATCTTGTTTACCCAGGATGTACTGAACTCTCTACAAGTCATTTGTTACATTTGTTTCTCCCGATGTACTGACTAAAACGTGCGGTAAACTAGGGGCTTTCGTCCTTTACGCCCAGAGCAGCACTGATCAGACCCAAAGCTCAGCTTTTTCTCAGTCTAATTTTTCTACCTTTCCTGTAATTCGCCTTGTGCTGCCGCAGGCGACTAGAGCTTACTGCAGAGGTTCTAGTAACGTCCCCTTTCCCTGTTCCCTATAGATGAGGTGCATATGTTGATTAGGATGATGAGATGAGCAAAACAGTCTTACAACAGTAGGTGGGGTGAGTTAAGCTGATAAGGAATTTGTCCCTCTCCAGGTGAGACCTTTCTCTTTTGTATTACTACTTGGTTCTCAAAGAACCAGGATGTCCTTCAGCTGATGTAATCCTACCCTTGAGCATCACAGCTTCATGGGACTATTGAGGCTCAGACACCCCTAATCATAATTTAATTGTGAAATGATTTTTTCCCAAAAAATGTAGAATGGCTCCTGACACAATGAGTCACAGATGAAACTGGGCTGGGGATTTAATGCTCAGTGGTTCCGCTGCCTGCCTCACAAGCACAAGGACCCGAGTTCAATCCCCGGTACCAAAAAAACCCCCCAAAACAAAACAGATGACTCAGTGGTTTCGCCGCCTGCTGCGCAAGCACAAGAACCCGAGTTTGATCCCCGGTACCAAAAAAAAAAACCAGATGAAACTAAAGAAGAAATTAAAGTTTCCATAATTAAATGATAATGCCAATACAACATACCGGAATTTGTGGGACATAATGAAAGCAGTCCTGTGAGGGAAATTTATAGTGGTGAATTCCCATATCAGAAAAACAAAGCATGCTCAAATAAATAACCTAATGTTGAACCTCAAGCTTCTAGAAAAAGAGCAAGTTGGGGCCGGGGATTTAGCTCGGTGGTTTTGCCGCCTGCTGCGCAAGCACAAGGACCCGAGTTTGATCCCCGGTAACAACAACAAAAAAAAGAGCAAGTCAAGCCCAAAACTCATAATTTGGGGAAGGAAATTATAAAGATCACAGCAGAAATTAATGCAGTTGACACCAAGAAAACAATATAAAGAATTAATGAATCGAAGAGTTGGTTCTTTGAAAGATTAAATAAAATTGACAAATCCTTAGCCAACCTTATCGAAAAAAGGAAAGACTCAAATTCACGCAATTAGGAATGAAAAGGGTGAAGTCACAACAAATCTTGCAGAAATCGAGATCACCAATACCTACTTCAATATTGTATTCTTTTTTTTTTTTTTTTTTTTGGTACTGGGGAATAACCTGTATTCTAAAAAAAAAAAAGCAAAAACCTGCATTCTAATAAGATGAACAACACAAAAAATGGACAGATTCCTAGATACATATGAATTGCCAAAGCTGAATCAAGAAGATAGAAAAATTCTAAATTATCAGTCAGTGAAATTGAAGATGTAATTAAAAATCTACCAACAAAGAAAAGCCTAGGCCCTGATGGATTCATTGCTGAATTCTACAAGAAATTTAAAGAAGACTTAATGCCGCTACTTCTCAAACTCTTTAATGCTAAAAATGTTCAAAAAAGAAGGGGAAAAAGGGAAGGAGGAGGGGAAAGAGGGGAGGGGCAAGAAAAAAGAACAGAAAAGCTGGAAACAATGCTTTTGTAAATGAGGGGAAGAGGGGTTGAAGAGAGCAGAGGGGAATGGGAAAAAAGAAGCAAGATGTATCACGTGCAGGTACAAATTCCCTATGATGAATGTTATCATTATATCTACAGTGTACCCCAAAAATAAATAAATTAAAAGAAAAAAAAGCCAAGTACTTTGCACCAGGACATTAGGAAGCCTTTTAAGAATACGCCAGACTTCACTCATCAAAAGCTCAAGGATAGGGCCGGGGATTTAGCTCAGTGGTTTTGCCGCCTGCTGCGCACGCAAGGACTGGAGTTTGATCCCAGGTACAAAACAAAACAAAACCAAACCAAAAAAATCCCTCAAGGGTATAAAGCTGTAAACTTTTCAGTGATTCAACAGCAGCTACTTTTTGATCAGCATTTGCAATGAAACTGTTTTATTTGAAAAGGTCTTCAATTATTGTTTCTTTCAGGGAATCTGGAGTCCTCAAAAAATTCCTAATCCAGATTATTTTGAAGATGACCATCCATTTCTTCTGACTTCTTTCAGTGCTCTTGGTTTAGAGCTTTGGTCTATGTCCTCTGAGATCTACTTTGATAATTTTATTATCTGTTCAGAAAAAGAAGTAGCAGATCGCTGGGCTGAAGATAGCTGGAAATTAAAAGTACTGGTTGCAAATGCTAATGAGGTATGGTAGTGACCTTAGTGGTAGTCATGTAACTGTGTATAGTAATGTTAGTACTTGGTTCTGTAATCGGTTATAGGTTATACAAATTGCCCTGTTAATGGGAAATGTGCAATGATTACTAAATGGCAAATATAGTTGAATAAGTTTATTAGAATATTTAGCTTTTGTATATTATACTTAATTCAGATTATATAATGACAGACATTATATTCAGATACATGCATATGTCTACTAATATTACTCATTAAATTATGGCTTTAATGGGATTTAAAGGCTTTATGTTGTCACAGAAATAAGACTTCTTAGTATCTTTGTCATCTTACCAATTCAAAGCCTAAGTATTAGCAATAATCTATACTCATTTTAAGTACTTTTCATTTAGGGAAATACAGAGAATTAACATTATTAAATTGTGTTCCAGTTTTTTGCCCAAATCTTAAGATGGTTTAGAAAAGACTAAGCTCAATATTTCAACACAAGGTATCTTTAAAATCAGTTAAGTGTGAAGAAAAATTCATTCCTTATATTTGGTTTGTTTGGACATTAGGAACAACCATCAAAGAGTAGTTAAAATGAATTTTTTGGTGGCTGTATAGTTTATTTTAATAAGAAAAACAATTTCCCTGCTGAAGTTCATATGTGAAATCCATATATATAAAAAAGAAAAAGCATAATAATTCTTAGGTGTGCTTTTATTAATAACTTCTTTAAAAGTACAGAATGAATTATCAGAGAGTTGTGTCCTTCTCAGTGAACCAGATGACATATCTGTAAAAAGTAGTTATATTCTGGGAGTTAACAAAAAAAGTATCATTCTAGCTGTTAAGCTAGGTATTTCCCCATACATAGTGACATACCTCCTACTGCCAAAGTCTCACTGAATGAGGCATGCTGATAATTAAATTCTCCTTTACAAAGTATAAGGTGGGAAAATAAAAGATTTCTTTGATTACAGTTCTGTCAGCTGTAATATAAAATGTCTAGGTAAGATACTACTTTTGGTAGGATGTGTTTCCAAACGGAGAGCTGTTAAATATAAATTGCATATTTATGCTTATTTTTCCTATAGCCTGGTGTAGTTAAGCAGTTAATGGCAGCTGCTGAAGAGCACTTGTGGCTTTGGGTCATTTTCCTGGTAATAGCAATAATTCCAGTAATATTACTTACTTCATTTTGTTGGCCAAGAAAAGCAAAGGTAAAATGAATTTTCTTCAGCTTTCTTTTGCAAATTTGTTAGTGTCAAGGAGTTCTATGATTCACCAAGTTATTCTTTAAAATGATAAATTTCCTATAATTTTCATTGATAGTTTATATGTTATCTGTTATTACAAAAAACTTTTTTAAAGTTTTGGTTTTAGTAAAAATAGCTTATGTTAAACTACTGCAGAAAAAATATGAAGATACAGAGTATAAAAAAGAGGCCATATATAAACCACAAACTAAGGGAGCACTAGAGCAAGAAGTGAAGGAAGAAAAAGCAGCCCTGGAGAAGCCAGTGGACTTGCAGGAGGAAAACAAACAAAGTGATGGTGAAATTCTTGAAAAAGGTAATGTGATTATGATTTATGATTTATTTATGACCCATGAGCCTGGATGATGCTCGTGAAAACAGTGGAAACAACCAGCTTGAAATAACCAGCTGTTGCACTTCTCTATTATCATATATATATTTATAAATATTGTATATATTTACATAAATATTTATATTCCCAAGAATACATGACTATGGCAGTGAGGAGTGAAAGTCCTCGCCACTCTGTTTACAATCATTCATTCTGGGTGAAAGAGATTAAAATAGTGTTCAGTTGCTTTGGAGCCTAGCCGTTATGAATCATACACCATAGCTTTGTGCCAGGGACATTTCTTGACACTTAAGAATCTGACCCAGCTATTCCCCTGCTGAGTATCTTCCCAAAACAAAAGAATCATACCACAGCGATATATGTGTACCCATTTTATAGTGGCACAGCTTATAATAGCTAAAACTTGGAAAGAGCTCAAGTTGCCCATCAACTGGAGACTGGATAAAGAAGATGTGTGTGTGTTGTTTTTTTTTTAATAAAATGGAGTACTACATAAAGAATGAGAAACTAGAGACATTTATAGCTAAATGGATGCGCATTGAGGCCATACTCTTCAGTAAAATAAATAGGACACACGTGTAAATACTGAATAGTTTCTCCAGTGTGAGAAACTGAAAGTGTAAATAAGGATCAAAATGTATACTAGATAACGTGAAATAGGAAGAAAAGGTCCAAAGGGGAAGTGGAAGGGGTAGGGGAAAGGAAAGAAGGGAAAGGAATAAATATGAGAAAAGGAAAAAACAGAAACAAAGTCTTTGTAAATAGGGAGGGGTGGAGGGGGAAAAAAAAGAATAAAGATGAAATGCAAGGTATATATTTCGACCTTTGTAGAAGAAGAGGTATAAGGCAAGTGATTACAGCAATAAAACCATTAATAGCTCTTCCAATGGCTATTGTTTATCAGATAGTTTATCATATAGAATAGTTTCGTGAAGGTATTGCTAAGTCCTATATCCCCTTCCCACTCTGCACAGAGCTTCTAAAGCTGTTGCAATTTAGGGGCTGAAGTAGTTCAGTGGCTCTTATTTGAGAACTCCTTATTCACATCTAGGTAGAAATAATAATATTAATGTACCAAGTGTCCCAAACCAAATTCCAGATTAAGCAACAGATGACTTTAACAACTGATGTCTTGAAGTATTGTTTTCAACTTTGTAGTTGATGAAACAGTGAACTTAAAATCTAGGCTCTTTTTAAAAAATATATACACATACATATTTACAAATACATACCGATGCACACACATACACTTGAAATAATTAGCTGTTGCACTTGCTTACCATAAGACGTGTGTGTCTGTGTGTTTGTGTGTCTGTGTCTGGATCTAAAACAAACTTGTAAGTTCTTAGAATTTTTATAAGTACATTGGTGTTTTGATCACCTTAGGTGTTTATGTATTGCTCTTATTGGAATATTTAAGTAGAAGAAGGCCCTTATTTTGTAAAGTACGTCCACATAGCCACCCCCATGTACTTCCGTATGCACAGTGTGGGTTACGGAGGTGACTGTCGACTTCCCTTTCCCCAAACTCAATTTGCTTTTACTTTTTATATAGTTTTTACTATATATTGTTCCTAGGAGTTTTTAATATAATTCTGAAGGAACACTTAATGTTTTGATACAATGGTGGTGACAGAGTTGGAGGTTTGGTTAAATGGATTCCATAACAGAGTCGATAAAAAAAAATTAATAATAGTGTCTGCAAAGTTATAAACAGCATGTTGAAGGATACAAAGATCACCAAAAATTAAGGGACTCCTAAGAGATGAACACAAGAAAAATGATAATTCTTTGGCTCCATATTGCATACAGGACTCTAAACTTGTCCTTTGCCTCAAGTAGGATGGTTTATTTATAAAATAAAATAATCAGTTTTTACAATTCTAAAAATTTTGAAAGGCAAAAATTGATTTTAAATTTTCAAATTCAAATAAATACCCTCGATTGTATTTTGTCAGTAGCAAAATTCTCATTCACTGAGTTTTGTCTTTAATAAACTGTATTCTAGAAGAGGAATGTGAACCTGACCAAAAGAGTGAAGAAGTTGAAGTCATAGAAGGACACGATGAGGGGAATAAATCAAATAAGTCTGGATCAGAGGATGAGGTAACCAGGTTTCTATGAGTAATTGTTATCCATAAAACATTATTTCAATGAAAACAATAATCTTGTGAAGGAATGTTTGCTATACTTCTCCCAGCTTTCATAAAAGCCTCAATAGGCCGGGGATTTAGCTCAGTGGTTTCGTCGCCTGCTTCGCAAGCGCAAGGACCTGAGTTCGATCTGTGGTACCAAAAAAATAAAAAAACATAAAAGCCTCAATATTGTTTTTCAAACATATCCATAAAGAAGGCAAAAAGACTGACATATATCTTAGTGCCTAAAAAGACAATAGATTAAGCCTATCATTTACAAAATGTAAAGATAGAACTGTCTTTAAAAAATTGACATGTACTAGAAAGTATAATAAAGAGATCATTTCAACATTTAAAACATCTTCGACAAGATAGTTTTTGTATAGCTTTTGTGAAAACATTCTAATTGTCTCAGTACTTTGCTGCTAAGTTCTGAAATATTTCATGCATGAATAATGGAGTACTGTCTTCCTGATAATGTGGGGTTTTTTTCTCTCAGATCTCTAATGAGTGAGGGCTTTTTTCTATTAACTTCATATGTCTGCCTCTTTTTGTATTCTTTTTTTTCTTTGTGCTGGGGATTGAACTTGGGACCTTCCGCTTGCGAGGCAGGCGGCAGAACCACTGACCTAAATCCCCGGCCCCTCTTTTTGTATTCTGATATACAGTGGTACTTCCTACCATGACCCTTTTTCTTCAGCCAGATCTCCTAGAATCAGAAATTATCTAGTGTGTAATTAATTGAAAACCAGGGCTGTTTTTACCTAACATCAATCAAAAGCCTGTGTTCTCTACTTCTCTAGGCCCTTTAAGAGCTGCTCTTACCCCGTGGTCTGCAGCCCACCCTGCTGCCTGCTAATGAAGGTGGGGTGAAAATGCAGCCCACCTTGCTGGGCTGTCTCCTGGGATGAAATATACTTTATACCTATTTGAAGAGATCTGTTTGAATGTTCGCTAAAAGTTTTTCAGTATACATACCTTGTTACTGGTCTTACCCCCGTAAGTTTTTAAACGGACGTTGGGAAATATTTTCTTTTGTTTTGTTTTGTTTTTTTGGTACTGGGGATCGAACTCAGGACCTTGCCCTTGTGAGGCAGGAGCCAGAACCACTGAGCTAAATCCCCGGCCTGTGGGAAATATTTTCTAGGATGAATATCCATATTTATGGGGAGCTGGTAAAAATCATGTCTTCCAGAGCAGTTTTTAAAACAATCATTGTTTCAGCTGGGATGTTCTTAATATATGATACTTATAGTCCTTTACTCAAATACATCTGATTATATTTGTTTCACAAAATATTTTGTATATTTCTAAAAATATCTTAATTCCATCTTCCAGGCTTTTAGTCTTCTTACATATATTTGTCAGTTAGCAAGTCAATTTTTGTGTAGTATAACCTTTACAAGTAATAATAACTATATAATATCATATAACATCATCATTATTTTCTTCCAAAACTTTAATTCATGTACAAACACATTCTGGAAGGACAAGAATTAAAGGAAAGAAAAATCTCAAAATATAAATTTGATATTTCCTTTTCTGTTCATCTCTTCTAATTGCTTTGAAGGTATTGTGTACCAGAAGTTCTGAAAGTCTATAAAACCGACTCACCAATACATTACAGAAATATTGTGATGAACAGTCAGTGTTTATTATCCCACAATGAATATGTTACATAACCATGAAGTATGACGATGAAACCAAGTTCTAAGTCGTAAATAAAATGGTGAATGGAGTTGTTAGCATGTTCTTTGTCAATGGTTATTTGATAAGGATGGTTAGTCTAAAAATATAATCATGCCAATTATGAACAAGTGAAAACACATCAATTTATATATTCTTGGCCAGCTGCATGAAGGGACATGCATAAGATAGCATTTGATCATCAAAACATGTATCTTAGAGAATAATCTATTATGTACTATCATTTCTGTAATTCTTTTTTCTAGATGAAAGATGCAGATGAAAGCACAGTATCTAGAGATGGACCAATAAAGTCACTACGCAAAAGGAGAATACGAAAGGAATAAACTCTATTCAAGTATTTCATTTCCTGGGAGAGAATTCTAAAGTCCCTGTGCCAGAACTGACCCGGAATCAATCTGCACATTCTGTTTATAAATATCTAGCAATGTTATTCTTTCAGATATTTATTCTTTCTTTTCAGGGGAAAAAGAAAGTAACTTTGAAGCTACATCTTCTTTGAATTTGGAATTTTTAAAAAAGTGGCAAGTTATATATCAGATTTATGAGATTGATATTATTAGATGTTACAATTTTAATAACTTGAAGACATTTTAGGTTTGTACCAAGCAAGATGGTATGTAGCAACCTTACTGCTGTTGGAAAAGTCAGTTATTGGAATTTTCACTTAAATGGCTATAACAAGATTAAGTGATGGTTTTATAATAAAAATGAGAGTGTGTTCTGTTGCACAGAGATAAATGCAATAAACTTTCTTGTGGTTGTTTAATTATATCAGCAGTTGAAAGTGTTGTATGTGACCCAGTTTGTGTTGAATTATAGTTACAGTCAGTTGTTTGTGTAAATCATAGATTCTTTTAAAGAGGCGATTTGGTGACAAAACACTAGTAAAATGTCTGTCACAGAACTTACACAGTATTTTACATTGGAATACAACAATAATAGGTTTATGGTATACAGATTTTCTCTGAGCTTTTTTAATTGTTTCATGCCAGAGGAATTTACCCCATTCACAAAATTGCTTGTGCATTCATGGCTCTTGAAAATAAAAATTACCTATTTTTACACTTTATACCCTATTTAACATGTAGATTATTATTGGAGAGTCTTTATTTTCCTTTATTTATTACCATGAGATTCCACTGGCTAATATCAGTGCTTTGTATTTTTATCTTGCTTTTTTCCTGGACAAATTCAAAGTTGTCTGTGAGGTGGATGGGAGTAGCTACTCTTATTGCTCCTCTTGTTAGAGAAGTTACCAAAAGTCCCCGAACTACCTTATAGTGAAGCTGTGATGTTCCACTTAAAATCTTTTATTGAATATTTTTATGTTCAAGTAACAGGTATAGGGGATTTAAATCTTTGAAATCACAGAACCATTTTATTACTAAATATCTAGAAAAAAACTACATTACACTAGAGTTGAATGAAAGTTTGGATCCCTTGCTGGACCTGCAGCCATCTCTGGACCAGCCCCATCCCGGTTCTCTTACATCTCCCTCCATGGGTACATGTTAGACCTCGAGGCTCCAGCTTCCCCTTTTACTAAAGAAGCCAAGCACAGCCAGGAAGCCCATTCACTTCCTGTTTCAGAGAGAACTGAAAATACAAGTAAGTGCTTTTCTCCACTGCCACATTCTAACCTTCATGAGTTGGTAGAAATCCTAAGGCACAGTTAACCATAATTTGTATTTATTTAATGCGAACTGAACTGAACTGAACAGGTCTTCCAGGGACTCCCACTCTAGCTTTAATCTAGACATGCTGAATAATTCTAAATATTTTTCAAAGTACACAGTTCCTTCTGGAGATAAATCCTTAACTACAAAAACCTTGCCAAACAGGTGTCATAAATGTGAATATTTTTTCTAAATATTGATTAAACCTGTTTTTACTTTCTTAGTTGCAGAATCACTTTTAACTTTTGGCTAAATTTTAACTAAAATTTGAACATTTGGTTAAAAACTCCAGGAGCTTGCAGTGGTAAAATCTGAGCATTCATTTTTGCCAAGTTACTGCTAATTCCCACGCATATTCCTCTCAGTAGATGTACCGTGGCTGATAGGTTTAACCAAAACTAAAATGCTTATGAGTAGTATAAGAGATCTATACAGTAGACAAAACAGAATCTTAATAATGAAATCCCTTTTTGCGTTTATCCTAATCTAACTTTATTATTTAAAATGACAAATTTTATCTTCTTCTCTGCTATTTTGCTTTTAGTTCTCCTAGTTTTACATGCTTTTTTAACTTCACAGGCTAAAGTAACTTTTGTTTTCTTGAAAGTGTTTCTCGGCTAGCCCTGTGCTCATTGACCATTTCTCTAGGAAGACATCATGTTGGTAGTTTTTTTAAAGTGTCAGTCCCCATGTAGAGGAGACACAGGATGGATGGAACTGCTTATGTGTTACAGAGGACCACTAGCAGTGAATTTAATGTACCATCAAAACCTAGAGTTCTAGTCCAGAAATAGTTTTGTTATCAGTAAAAACTATTCCAAGTAATCAAAACATTAATCTCTAAGGCACTTATGAACAGTTTTTGGTTCTCCAGTTTGGACTGTATGTTTTAACAATAGCAGGATTTATATATAAAATATCAGGTGGCTAAGAAAGGTACTTAAATCTTTTCCATGGGTGACTTATTAAAACATAATGGCATTAACCCATAAATTTCAATAATTTTTCCCACAGTACATTGCTCTTACACATTTCCATACTATGGCAGCTGTGAGTGTTTAGGAAATAAAGTCATCCTCACTCTGACAGATCAGATGAGGCAGTTGATGAGAGAATATGCACTTGGAAACATCTTTGGAGTTTGTCTCTGGAGAGCCCAGTGCACAGAGTAAGTAGTTTTGATGATGGCCCCAGGAAAACTGGAAAAATTATGTAACACAGCATCTTAAAACATATTTTGCACATGTTAAATGGTGGAAATACTCTCTGTGAAATTTGGAGTTAAAGTTTTAATAATGCATTTGCTAAGCCATTTATACATAAAGTATGAAATTTAAAGATAAATGCATGATAGAATTGACCATAATGTATTACTTCAGTTTCTGTCATCACTCAACACTGCCCTTTACTATAAGGTCAATTATGTCCTGGGGCCAACATAAAGTTCTTGTTATGCATGTCCTTGTCTTTTCAATAATATTAATCCTTGATTTTATTGAAATAAACCATTCTTAGCTGGTTTTCTCCATGAAGTAGTTAAGAGGCAATTAAGTCATTCTTGCTTCCAATTCTTAATCAGTCTCTGTTCTTTAATGGTTTACAAGTGGTCTTAATTTCTGGTGTTCACTGGTAATAATTTTGGTTGTGTTAGCACTGAAAAAGTATCTGATGACAACTACCAGTAAGGTAGGAAAAAACAAAATTATCATGCAAAATAAAAAAAGTTTTACACTCTTAAGAAATTGATCCTTTTTTTTTTTTTTTTGCTTTAACCCTTAAAATTAATTTTCAGTTCTATAATTCAACTCTCACTTTTATAAGAGGAGAGAATTTGGGACAAGAATAAAGACGCAACTTTACTAACTGGTGGGAAAATGCTTAAATGACTGGTTGCTTTTCTATAAAAAGCTTTGTTGCTACAATTCCAAAATCCAAAAATCTCTGCAAAATGAAATTTTTCTTTTAAAAAAAATTCATTAGTACGTGTTTGCAATATGTAGTGGTTACATTCACCTTGGGGGTGTATTTACATGTGTATATCCTTCCTTGATCATTGTTACTCCACCTGTCCCACCTCCTTCCCCAGACCTCTTCCCATCTCTTCAGAGTCTCCCTCCTTTTTTCTTAACATGTCTCTTTTATTCTGCTCTTTATTTTGTGGGCCAAACTAGAGAAATCATGCAATATTTAATCTTTTGTGTCTGACTTACTTCACTTAGTGCTATGGTTTCAAATCCTTCTGTTTTCTTACAAATGACTCAAATTTATCTTTATGGCTGAGCAGAATGAAACTTTTTTCATCAGTTTGGTACCCAAATCTGACCTCCCTCATGGTCTTTTATGTATGCTGTATAGTCTTTCTTCGTCCCACTTAATACTCATAGATTTTGCTGCAGAAATGTTATTTGATTATAGCTGCAGCTCCAAACCATGCTGGTGTATGAGTTATCATACTGCATAAAAACTGAAAAACATCAAATTCTGAATCAAGTTCCAGTTAAGGGACTGTGATCTGTAGTAACTCTCTGTTAAGTAACGACCAAAGGGAATATAAAGGGCAAATTTTGGATGAAATGTGTCAGTACTGAGGGAAGTCCTACCTGGGAAAAAGGTGTGCCTGTAATCTGTACAAGCTGCTATAACAAAATACGATAAAATGGTGGCTTGGAAACAACAGGAGTTTCTTATAGTTCTGGAGGCTAGAAGCAACATCAGGTTGAGTTCTGGTGAAGCTCTCTTCCTGGATAAAGACTACTGTCTTCTGTTATATTTTTTATTAGGACATGTTCTTGAGGGCTCCACCCTCATGATCTAATTATCTCCCCAAGGGGGCCTCATTATTACATGTTAGAATTTCAATGTATGAGTTTTTTGGTGCATAACTAGTATGGTTTTCCTTGCAATCCTTCCACCAGCATGCTTAGATAGTATTAAAAAATATTCTGACACTGATTAAAAATCATTTTGACACAACTTTCTTCAGTACTGTGATAAATGTCAAGACTGTCATTATTGGGGAAAAATTAGGCAGTTATGACTACAGCATACTCAATGAGCAGTCAGGTTGTCAATGAGTGGCACATTCCTAAAAGAAAGCATCAAGGCAAGGAGATTCTTGCTAAAAATTCTTGCTGAAGGTAGGGCAGGCTGATGAGCTATAGTGGGTAAAGGATTGAACAGTGACAGCTGTTGAGGATTGGAGATCCTCTAAACTGGGTTAGCAGGATTTTTGGTAAAACTGGTCTATGCAGAGTGAGGACAACCTAAAGATGATGTCTGGTTGAAGAAAGGGCTGAATAGCCTGTATAAAAGTCAAGGAGCATTTTTGTCAGAAGCTAGACATTCCCTATGCACACTTGCCACCTGTATTTCCAGTATAAAAATGATATTCTGAAGGGAGGCATTGTTATGAAAACTAAAAATGTATGGCATTTGCTTAGTCACATGACAAGCAGGTGGGGCATATTATTTCAGACTATTTTGCCACCTATTAGGCTGATAGTACCTAGGGGAAGCAGTTGAAAAAAGCCAGAACATTAAGTGGATTAGCTGTTCCTTGATGCTCTTAACAAGGTTTCACAAAAAGTGCTCCATAGTTTTCAGGCAGAGAGGGAAGGGAATGAAGTTCAGATACCAGGAACCTCACAGAATTAGAAAAGCAATTGCTTCTCAAACTTGAATAGCAGAAAAGTTTCAAAATTGTGTGATTTTCAGGTGTGGGACACAGAGGGGGAGGGAGCCTACAAAAACCATTCTGCCAATTGTTGAGCACAACAAAGGGTCCCAACCATGAAGCAGTAATCTGGTTGCAGCACTCATTGCAGTCATATTTTCAGCGGGTCATAAGAGCTCCTCCATTAACGAGGCAAGGTTGTGAGGAAACAAAGCATACTTTGAGAATCTGGTCTAGAAAAGGCTTAGTTGCGGTTCCTGGCATACAGAACTTAGAAGCATATGGATAAAAACGCATGAGTGTTTTAAGAAATTGTACTGCAAAAGAAATGGGAACTTAGCTCTAAAATGATGGGCACCAAGCTCATACCAGCAAAAAATGAACTGTTTTCACTTCATGGAAGGAACACTTCCCCACCCCTACTTCAGATGTGGCCATGGGAGAAAATGAAAATGGAATCACTTTTCAGAAGGGAAGTCAGGAAGGTAGATACTAGGGACAGAGTCTCCACAAGGTCTCCAAGGAGCATTCCATAATCGCTTTGAATCCAAGTACTTCCCTTTATTCCCATTTTATAAATTGAGAGTATTTGGCTATTGTCCCCTACTACATTATAAATCAGGGACAGCCACTGGTAAGTTGCCTACCAGTTTAGAGATTAAAAACAACCATTAAAAGCTTACAACTAAACTAACTGATGGACATTAATAGAGATCCTGGATTTTGAGCTAAATTGATAACTAGATAAGGAGAGTTTGAATACTTCCCGAGGGAAGGTTATGAATAAATACTTAGTAGCAAGAAAAGAAGGCTGTGCCTAAGGCTACTAGTGGCCAACAAAATCATTCACCTGCTTCCAGGAGTAAAGTTGTAGCTAGAACACGACTTCGCAGGCAAGGGACTGTATTTCTCAGCCACTCCTCTAGATGTAACCAAGTCTCCACAGTTGGAATGCAAGGAGACATAGGAGCCATTTCGAGGCCCAGCCCATAAAAACTTGGCTATATGTGCACTTCCATGCTCTTTTGTGCAAATTAGAATAGTGGTGACTAGAGTGACTTAGAAAGCACGGTTGAAAAAGGCAGAGCTATCTTCAATAATTGTGGCTAACTGTGCAACAAAGACTGACTAGCCTGTAATGTTCACCTGAGAACCACTGCCGAGGGAGAAGCTCTTGTGTTTTATATTCTGTATCATTGGGTCTCATGTTACAGTAGCTAACCTAAAAGAATAGAACCTACTTTCCCCTAGAGATCTTTCCTTTTTTTTCCAACACTTTGCTTGTTTTAACCTATGTATGATACCCTGTAATATTTGTATTAATAATATTTCCCTAAATGCTCAGAACCAGGAACTTAAATAAGATACACGGTCCTGTAGCACTGAACCCCAATACACCACCACCCCTCCCTATCAACCCATTTACTTAGGCAACTGTATCAAAACACACAATCTCTGAAACAGCTTTTTATTAAACAGCAAAGCAGAACTGTAACACAATTTTAAATATTTGTAAATTAGGTCACAAAAGGGATGCAAAATGTTTGCAGTATGACTATTACATATTCATACAACTAAAGTCATTCATCAAATCTTACACTAATAGATAAGATTATTCCATTGATTAAAAGTAGCTCAAATCTAGTAACCATAAGCTATATTAGTAGATCTCTTTTCCTATTATAACATTTTAATATTTTTGATATTAATTCCTTTACTAAATGGAATCTACAAACTAAATTTTTAAAAACTGTTAAAGAATAACCAAAACTCCACAAACTAGTTGAATTTACAGAAAATTCTGGGAGAACAAACGAGATACAATACTGAATAAGGTTACAGTTATCACAGAGTAAAATCCTCCCATTTATTCATGACTGACACTAATACACTCTCTTAAGGAATTTTGCGAAAGTTGCCTTGCTAGGAACTACAAATAAATCTTGAGACATAACTGGCCTAACACGGGGCTTACATAAGGCCAGTCAACTTAATCCACTTTAAAACATATTCTTCAAAAGATCTCCTCTATGCCAGAGAAAATACAAATGTGGAGTGAAAACATTTGGAGTTGGTTAATACTTTTTATTGAGTTATTTTCTACCCTGTTTCTATTCTCCCCTCAAGATTTTTTTTTTATTTTTTATTTTTTACTTTTAACACACACAACCAGAATCCTTATCTTTTCAGATATCAACTGGGTCATTTGTGCAAAAGGAAGTTTTTAACAAATCTTCCCAATATGACAGTTCAGTTTTAAAGAGAAATCTTCATTTTTATAGCCTAAATCTGTTTTTAAATGATTAAAGAGAAACCAGCAATCCTAACTTATTACTACAACAAATGACAAGCCCTAACTGAGAAAGTATCTTATTTTGGTTAAGTTGCAAGAATTAGAGCTCAGGTTACTCTTACAGGTGATTAACTATTCAAAGTAATTTTACAAACGTGAAACCATTTTTTTTCTTAGGGGAAGGGAAATGGGGAGGAAGGAGGCAAATGGAGAAGAGGCACAAGATGGTGGACACGGTACATAAAGCTGTGCATTCAGTACATGATTTTGGTCACTTTTTCACAACATGGTGGTTATTTTCTGGTATATCTTACTAAGCCTATAATAAAAGACAGTGCTAAACCTATATATCAAAGCAAATTTGATAAAACATCTTCAAATTTCATAAATATATGCAATTCTAATTATAAAGTCTCTACAATACATTTGCACATTTTCAGACTAACAATACATAAATCCATGGAAGTCTTCTGTTATGCAGTTAATTTTGCCTAGGTCTGACATTATTTTCATAAATATTCCAAGAAGCCACAAAGTACTGTAACTTTTGGAATCTATCCAAGTTTTAAAGAAAAAAATCAGCAGCAATTCCATAAAACAGAAGGGAAATCAATCCCTTACTTTCTTTTGCTTTTTGTGTCAGTTGTTTGAAAAACACTAGAAGCAGACATGAGGTTTTCTATATATTGTCCAAGAACTTGGTTTTCTGATTTTAACTTCAGATTTTCTTCCTTAACTGCATCTACTCTTGCAGAGAGATCTATATTTAAAAAAAGAATGCCCATTATCAATAAAATGATGGCAATAACTCTATATTACAAAATATTTAAGATTCATTCTTTTTTTTTTTTTTGGTACCGGAGATCGAACTCAGGACCTTGCGCTTTCGAGGCAGGCAGTAGCACCACTGAGCTAAATATCTGGCCTTTAAGATTCATTCTTAAATGAAAGAGTGCATGTAGCTGAGAATGTAGCTCAGTGACAGAGCATTTCTCTAACATACACAAGGCGCCCCTGGGTTAAATCCCTTAGGGTTGCAAAGATAAAAATATCACAATCTAAATTTTCTATTTTTAAATTCAGAGTACTTTAGACCCTGCTAAGGTAAACAAAGTAAGTAAGTGCAATTTAGTATACTAATTCCTAAAAAGATTTCACATTAGATTCAATGGCTTGCATTTAACCAACACGTACTAATACCCTCAAAGAGCCAGGCACTGTTCTAGAAGCAACAGTAGAGAAAAAAAAGGTGTATGTGGGCATGCGTTCATTAGGGAAAGCAATGTGGGGATCAGGAGCAAATATTAAGTAAATATATCGTTTGTCACAGTGGAGAGCTGGATGGAGAAAAAGCAGTAAGGGGAAGAGTAAGAAGGATAAAGGTCACAAGAAGGAGAAGTTGCTCTTTTCGATTCTGAAAAAGTGAATTTGACCAGAGACATTTAGGGAGTGAGAGAATGAGCCATTTAGATGTGCAGCTAAGAGAAGTCCGAAGCAGAGGGAAGCAGCCACCTGTCCCAGGTAGAGGCATGCTTGGTTGCTACGGGGAAAAGAATGGGGAAGGCAGACAGTCTGAGGTGGAATATGTGCGGCAGTGTGACATGACCCTGAAAGGTAACATGGGAGCCACACACTGGCTGCTGTCATCTCTATCAAATGGGAAGCCACTGGAAGGTTATCAGGGATGGAATCTGCTCACTCTGGTGCCCAAAAGACATGACCTTTTAATTTCATTAAATATGAAAAGATGTCACAGTGGTAGTACTAGCTTGATGTTAAGACATTTAGAAAATAAAAAAAACTCTTATCAATTCCCTTTTAATCTCTGAGGTTAATATGCTGTTTTCACTTTAATATAAGCTTAATTCAGCAGACTCAGTTACACACTGCAAAGATTTGAAAAGAGCCCTCGTACTAAACAGCATCATCTTGGACTTTCTTATTGAACCATATCTGTTCTTTAAGACCACCAACCACAACTAGGAGGAAAAGAAAAAAAAAAAAAACAACCTATAAAAATGGACATTTATACATACTGAAAAACCTGGCAACATAAATGCTTACAACTTCAATTAACTAAATGTCATTCATCAAGTTACAAAATGCAAGCTAACCTTCAAGTGTGTGTTGGAGTTCCAACACTTGATTAATAAGTCGTGTTTTTTCCTCCAGTTCCACCTGATTTTCAGCATCAACTGCTGTAATGAAAAGGTTCAAATTTACTATTAACATTAGGCACCACTTGTGTACTGCAGAACGTAAAAATGTGCACAACATTTTATATTCGTTATCTTAATCGACTTATACAAGAGCCCTCTGAAGTAAAAAATTATACCCCCACATTGCCGATGGGCACAAAGGGGAAAATAAGATAAGGAATGAAAACTGCCTTTCTAAAACTAGATAGGACATAAGTAAATGAACCAAGACCCAAACCTTCCAGAGATTCTCTCGCTGCTCTTTGCATTGTTAATAAAACAAAAGCGTCCACAAGAAAAGAAAATGAAGAGTATACCATCCATGTCAGCATTCATCATCTTGGATAACAAACTTCTGGGCCTTGGATACAAAATCCTGGAATAGCCTACAAAACAGAAAAGAAACATAGACACTTACGGTGATAAAATATAAGCCTATTTTTCAAATGATAATTTAGCCAAATTATGGGACCCAGAACTCTTCACACAGTTTGCTATTTTAAGAAAACAGTAACTACCTATGGGTAAATAAGCAAAGGGTACAACAGTACAGTTTACAAAGAGAAGCATATCAAGGGCTTCTTGGTAACCCAAAAATACATAAAATTAAACACTGCTGTAAACTTAATTGTTTTTAAAAGACGATCAAATGGCTAGTGAAGTTATGGAAAAACAAATACACAAATATTACACAAATATTAATGTGTAACACCTTTTAAGAAGGTAGTACAATAATAAACAAGATTGACAAAAACATTTGAAATCCTTTTTACTATTTTACTCTTGAAATTTAGCCTAAGGACAATTACAAAGAAGGTAAAATTACATACACAAAAATACAAAAATCTTCACTCTTATAATCCAGTAAATCAGAACAACATAGCTGTCAATTCACCGTGGTAAATTATAGTTGTAATTTATAATGAAAGGCCTTTTAAGAATAATTACAGTTACTCTAGTAACATGGTAGAATGTTCACAAAATTGTATATTTATAAAGTAAATTATGTGAAATAAGAAAACAAGAACATAGCACATTAGAGATGCTGATAGGGAAGAAGATACTGCTTCATATATAAGGTTTAATTATTTACACGAGAATTTCTCAAAAGAATTACACAATTTCTTTTCAAAAGGGAACACTAAGTATCTTAATCATTACCAGAATAAATTTAAAATGTCCACTGGTTATGGTTAAACCGAAATAGATTAACCAGGAAATAGGTAAGTAAATAGATATAAACAGTTTGCTATTTCAATGAAAGGTTTCAAAATTCAGAGCACAAAATTCCTATGAAAACAGATCTGCTCTATTTTTAATAATCATTTCATATTGCGCAAAGTTTATTAAATGTTACCAGAATGTTACTGAAAGGAACTCTGCCAGCCAATCTAACATGCACGAAGCAACCCAGACCTGTTTTGTCAACAAGTATTAAATGAACATCTAATATACTCAAGGCACTATTACGCCTTCACATGTTGAACAGTGGAACCCAGATCTGTCGAACAAAGATGCCTATATACTAGAGACAAAATCACAATGAAGAAATATCAATGGTCTGACTTTTTTTTTTTTTTTTTTGGTATTGGGGATGGAACTCAGGACCTTATGCTTGCAAGGCGGGCAGGGTGCCTCTGAGCTAAATCCCTGGCCCTGGTTTGACTTCTGACAAAAATAAAAGAAAATAAAAGCAGAAAAGCAGGGTCAAGAGGGCTTAAATAAGATATTCAAGATTAAGGAGGGCATGATAGTGCATGCCTTTAACCCCAGCACTCAGGAGGCTAAGGCAGGAGAATTGCTATGTTTGAGGCCACCCTAGGCTACTGAGTTCAAGGCCAGTCTGAACTACAGAGCAACATCGGGTCTCAAAAAACTGAGGAAAAAAAAAAAAAAGATTGAGGAGGGGGCAGGAGCACAAAAGCAGTGCCACCGGACAGTGCTTCAGGATACCACACAGCCCAGGGGAGCACTGTTGGCATCATAATCTATGTAAGCCTGCACCCCAAGGGCTACATGATGCAAAACCTGACCAGCTGTACATGCAGCTATGCAGACCTGTACTGTCTTTAATAAAGCAGACCAGCCCACTGTCCACCCCTCTTCACAACAAAAAGTAACAATTTTCTTTCATTGTGATGTGATGAAATAGGAGGGCTTCAAAATGCTATTTCACATATTCTCAGTATTTCAGTAGGTTTAGAGTAATAAACTTATTTTACACACAGGATCAAAGGGTTTGTTGATTTACGTTAAAATATTTTAGCTGTGGATTAATTTTATTTTCTTTCAAAAGAAGATCAATCCTCAAACTGCATCTTACCTATATTAACTGTTCTACATCCTAATATGTACGTGGTACAAGATTTGTGATTTTCTACTACATAATCCTTTTTATCTAGAGTTGTGCGCATTACATCGATTCAATTCTATGCCCAATGTGCTCTGAAGAGTTCAATCTGAACTCCTTTGGCTCATCTGCATAAATGCAAATCTGACACGAAGAAAATCCAGACCAAAGCAGCTCAGATGTAGGAACACTTGAAATGAATCTGGGATGGGAAGCTGCTCTGCCTAACCTAAACCTGCCTCAGATCTGAAACTTTTCTCAAAAAAAATCAGAGCAGATTTTGATGCCTAGTTGTATCTTGCCTTTGGCGGTGAAAGAGAATCTAAAGTTATGTTTGATCATTTAAGTCCAGGAAGCAGAGAGTATAGAGAAAATAAGAATCATGTGGCAAGCACTGGAACAAGATACATTAAAATTATCTTTCCTATTCCCACACGCTGAATTGTGACCAAAGACTATCATCTTACCAAAATTATCTCTATTACTCTTACAGTATCTCTGCTCAAGAGGAAGTTTTTAGTGACTAAGAACATGGGCTTACAGCACCCGAATCCAAATCCTAGCCCTGCTATTTATAAGCTCTGGAACCATGGGCAAGGTTAAAATAGCCTGTTCCTCACGTGTGAAGTGGGGATACTAAAGGAATGCACCTTGTGGGTTTGCTGTGAGAACTGAATGGGTTGATATATATGTGCTTGTGTACCCTGTAAGTTTTCAATAAATGTTAGCTATGATCGTCTCTACTTTTTACCTGTAATCTGGGTCACAAAAAAACCCATCGGTCCGGCTGTTTCATTTTACAAATACAGAAACCAGACCAAAGATGACAATGGCTTACTTAACATCACAGTACTGGTCCACCCAGTCAAGACTAAGATGATGTCCCAGTCTTGCTTTCTTCCACTATTCCACCAAAAGGATTCTTATATCTCATACCTGACATCCGTCCAACCTCAACGACCCAACTTTTCTGTGTCTAAAACTGATTTTAATCACCTGTTGTCCACTCACTAGTGAACTAGTAAGACCACTAAAATCTTACACGTATTATTTTATATCGACAGAAGGAAGTTGGAATTTACAAAAGTGGATATTAAATCTCAGAAAGGCTATGCATCTCGCCTCACGTTTCACAGCCAATGTCTGTATCAAGAATGTGAATTCAAATCTATCTGTACGACCTCTTTTTTTCCTCACTATGCAATGACAAAAACAACACCCCCAAACAAAACAAAACCCTACTTAATTACGGTCCTAATTTAAATTTGGCAAATACTTTGCAACCCACTGATATCAAACTTCTTTGGTGCGTCTACTAAGCAACTGAAGATAAATTTCATTCGCTTTAAGCTGCATCAACTTCAACGTGGTTTGTCTGGAGTTGTTACGCTTTGGCTTGTTCAGGTTAGAGACATAAATCCAGTTTCAAATTCCACAAAACCAAGGAACCATTTGGGGATTTAAACTTAAAAACAGCTGCCCACAGAGCGACAGTCTGCAGAGTTCAGGGAAAGGGCAGTACAGATACCAGGATTCTAGGCCGCTTTCCATGCTCGGGAATAGCAGATAAGGTGTTGGGAAGACATTTGTCCTTAATATTGTTACATCAGTCTGCGATAGATGCATTGTGTAACAGATGTATAATCGCCTTTCGGGACTGCACGCTCTTTCTCCTTTCCAAACCTCGCTCGCCTAAACTTGATCAGCAGGGCTCTCGAGAGAAGCTGGCGAAGACATCAAACGCAGGTTCTGCTTCCAGCTCCTGGAAAGCTGTCTCATCCCTTAACCCGCCGCTGCCGGGCCCCCTCACCATCCGGGGCCAAGTGCAGACTGCGAGTCCCACCCCCGAGGCCCACGGCAGCGCGCCCCACGAGCGGTCGGAGTCAGGGGAGGGCTGCGGCCCCGGCCCAGAGGAGCCTCCGGCCGGAGGCGGCGGCGGGAGAGGAAGGGTGCGCACGGATGCTGCAGGGAGCCAGGCCTCGTGCTCACCAGACACCCAGCCCAAGCGCGGGGCGCCGCGTCCAGCCCGCCCCGCCCTTCAAGCCCTCGGCGTACCGAGGCCGCCACCCCAAGCACCGGGGAGGCCCTCCTACGCCCGGGCCGGCCCTCACCTTTCGCCTGAGGCGCCGGGAGAGTGGGAATGATCCAGGGGCCGCCTCAGCTTCGGACGTTCGGACTAACACACACCCGCAGACTCGCCCCCGCTCTGACCACGGAACATGCGCACAGCGAGGAAGCCCGCCCCGCCCCGTCGCCCACCAATCACAACCCAAAGCTGTAGCCCTGCGCAGTAGCTCCCCACCGCCCCAATCGTCCAATCTTAAAGCTCCCGTATCCACCTTTGCCATAACAAAAGGGCTTTGACCCCCAATCACGATTAAGGTCCTGGGGGCGGGTCCGGAGGAGCAACAGCCAACGAAAGCACAGAAGCGAAGCTCGGCGTGAGAAAGCTGATCCTCTGCTAGAGGTTCTGGTGTCATCCATCCTGAAAATTGGAGTCGAGTCTACGTGGAAAATCCTGGCTGCTGTCAAGAGGGAGGTTGTTGGTATATGCTGGACCAGAGAGAAGTCATTCAAATTCAAGAATAGAGCATTAGCAGGCAGATCAGAGAAAGCAAGCCGGTGCAGTACCGTGGTCTCTCGATTCTAAAAGCAGACTTTTCCATATTTTACATTTCCCAAATCAGAAAGCTCATCATGTAGCGCTAATAGAATATTTCTGTCCGTATTCCTCCAAACTATTACTAAATTTGTACTGCTCCTGACCACTGAATGACATTTTAGAATTAAGAAAATATTATCATAGTACTTTGCATCGCCCTTTCACTCACCTTATCCCGTTTTATTTTCACAGCATCCCACAGAAAAACTTGAAGCTTTTGAACTTGAAGCTTGAAGCATTTATTATTGTAAATGGATTTTGGTTCAGAGTCATTCATGCGGTACGAAGGGCTATGTGCCAGCTTCGAGGTGTGCTGTAATCTCCACGACGCTGTTCGTTGTAACATAGGTCCAAAAATACCGCATCCTCTTGGTTTTGATATTCGTAAAACACAGGCTGCACATCCACGCAACACATTCTTGTTTTAACTTTGCAGGGGTGAGCTTTAGGTGTGCCTTGTGCTTGGGTTTTCACTTTGGGCAGAGCTTGCTGACACATAACCCTAATCCTTTTATGGACTGCATTTTTAAAAACCCTCAAGTTGGCTGGCACTACAGTACACAATTTGAGAACATTTACTAGAATGCGACGCAGGAGCTAAATAGATGGAAGGAAAAAATCCAACATAAATCTAATAGGACTGCCAAAAAGAGTAGAGAGAATGGGTATAATGGATGTAGACAGCATTCAAAGAGGAATGACTAAGAATTTTCCAAAATTGTAAAATATTTGGGTCCTCAAATTCATGAAGTCCTTGTTTCATATATACCCACCACTATCCTGGAGCTAGAACCCAGGGCCCTGCAAATGTTAGGCATGCATCCTTCTATTAGCTACCATCATCGGCCCAATCCTCACTTATTCTTGTGCAAGACTATCGTAAAGAATTTCATACAGTGATGAAACTATTGTAGAACTCCAAAGACCAGGAAAAACTATTAAAAGCAACATTATTTTGCTCGAACTTTTAAAAAACCTATTCTAGTTGCAGTGAAATACATATAACATAAAATTTATCATCTTAACCATTCGTAGGCGATACTATTCCGTGTATTACCGTTGTTGTGCTACCGACCTGGCAGGCCTCTTTGCGTCGTCATAAACTGAAACTCTGTTCCCATATAACAATCCCTACACTTCCTACTCCCTACAGCCCCTGGCAACCTCTATTCTACTTTCTTCAGTAGTTTGGCTACTCTAGGTACCTAATATAGGTAGAATTGTTATCTTCAGTGTTCGTCCATGTTGTGGCATATTGCAGAATGTTTCTTAAAGGCTGAACAATCATATTTTCTTATCTATTTATCTGTCAACAGACACTTTGATTTCTTTTACCTTTTGACTATTGTGAATAGTGCTGCTATGAACACAGATGTGCAACTCTCTCTTCCAGATTCTGTTTTCAATTCTTCAGGTATATACTCGGAAGTGGAATTACTTGATCATATGTTAATTATATTTTAAAGCAACTTTTTAAAAATATGGTACTTCTTGTCATGAGTATACAAAAAGAAAACGAAAAAGGACACCTAGAAGTTGGTTTATGAAAAGATGTCTCACAGAGAATTAAGTGTTTGAGGAGGTAGTGGGAGAGAACTATTATTCCTTAAAATCAGGAGTGTAAATTAATACCATAACTGTTAATTAGTTATTGAAAACACAAATTATGGTGCTTCTAGTTAAATTGGCTATTTGCATATGAATCTAAAATTAGATCCTGATCTCACACCACAAACTAAATTCCCAATAAAGTGATGATCTAAATGTGAAAAATAAAACCCTAAACTTTTAGAAGAAAACCGATGTCTTTATGATGTCACCATAGAGGCGAATTTGTTAAGCCAGACAACACAGCACCAGTCATTAGGAAAATTTTAAATTTTTATTATTGAAAAAAGGAAAAAATATTATAGACAGGAAAAGCCATTATTAACCAAAATTTAAAAATAACCCAGAGGATGACACAATATAGTAAAAATGAAATAATAAAAAATTCTGACAAATCAGTAAGAAAAAGACAACTCAAAATAAATACATGCCAATAACATAAACAGGCAACTCACTGAAGAGGAAAGCTGAATGGCTAGAAATATTTTGTTTCCTAAAAAATGTTTACTTTCACTAGCAGTCAGAAAAATTCATATTAAAACAATTAAATAAAAAAGATTAAGTAGATGCAAAATCAATAAAGCAAGAACTGATAGATTAAAATAACTAACCCAAAACTATAGATAGTTCATCACTTCCTGCTTTGTAATTTGAAAAACAAGTAGACAGAAAATTGGTAATCCTGCAGCAGACCACGGGTTCCAAACTTGTCTATACCTTAGAATCACTGGGTCATCTTTTAATACTTCCAGTGAACAGTCTACACCCCTGATGGCATCACAACCTGTACAAGTGGAATATAGGCATTAGTATCTTTGGAAGCTAAGATGGTGATTTCAACAAAGGCCTGGCAACTTTCTAAACTATGTCTATAGACGACCTGAACAATCCTATCAGGCACACTGACCTAACTGACATTTATAGAACATTCTACCCAGTAAATGAGGAACACTTTTTTCACCTGTACATGGTACAGTCACCAAAATGGGCTCATATCGTAAAACAAACCTCAAAAAAATTTAAAATAATTGAAATCATACAAATTATTTTCTCTGCCCACAAAGGAACTAACTTAAAATCAATAACATAAAAATATTTATAAATCCCCGAGTAGCTGGATACTAAATTATGCACTTTAACAAACCATGAGTCACAGGGAATGTCACAAGAGAAATTTTTAACTAAATATAAAGAAGTGGTATGAACTAGTGCTCAGAAGGATTTTTTAAAAATTAATTTTATTGGTACACTTCAGGTATACAATTCATTTACATTTATCTTTAGGTGTTTGTACCTGTACATGCTATATCTTGGTTCGTATTTTTTCCCCCATTACCTGTGAGCCCTTCACCCACTCCGCCCTTCCCTATTTACATAGATTTCATTTCCATTTTTTTTTCTTCTCTCATAGTTTTTCCTTTCCCTCTTTTCCTTTCCCCTTCCCCTCCCTTCACTCCTTCATCTTTGGACCTTTTTTCCTATTTCAAATTATCAATTATTCATTTTAATCATTTTAACTTTTGTTTACACTATCAGTTTCTCACACTAGCGAAACTATTCGGTATTTACACATGTGTGTCCTATTTATTTCACTTAAGAGTATGGCCTCGATATGCATCCATTTAGCTAAAAATGTCTCTAGTTTTTCGTTCTTTATGGCTGACTAGTACTCTATTTTTTAAAAACCCCACATTTTCTTTATCCAGTTTCCAGTTGATGGACACTTGGGCTGCTTCCAAGCTTTAGCTATTACAAACCATGCCGCTGTGAACATGGGTGCACATATATCACTGTGGTATGATTCTTTTCATTCTTTTGGGAAGATACCCAGCAGGGGAATAGCTGGGTCAAATGGGACCTCTAGTCCTAGTTCTTTGAGGTCTCCCCATACTGACTTCCACAGTGGTTGCACCAGTCTGCACTTCCACCCGCAATGGAGAAGGGTTCCTTTCTCCCTACAACCCCGCCAGCATTTGTTATTTGTTGATTTCTTGATAGCAGCCATTCTTTCTGGGGTGAGGTGGTATCTCAGTGTTGTTTTCATCTGCATCTCTTGAATGACGAGTGATGTTGAACATTTTCTCATGTATTTGTTGGCTGCTTTTACTTCCTTGTCTGAGAAATGTCTGTTCATTTCAGATGCCCATTTTTGAATTGGGTCTTTGAATTTGGGGGTCTGATTTTTTTCACTTCTTTATATATTCTAGATAGTAGTCCTTTGTCTGAGGTACAGCTGCTAAAAAATTTTTCCTATATTGTAGGTTGTCGGTTAGCTCTGTTGGTTTCTTTTGCAGTGCAGAAGCTTTTTAATAAGATGAGATCCCAGTTGTTGATTCTTTCTGCTAGTTCCCATGATGCTGAGGTTTTGTTCATGAAGTCTTTTCCTATGCCAATGTCAAGAGTTCTACCTAACTTATCTTCCAGCAAGTTTAGTGTTTCTATCTTAATATTTATATCTTTAATCCACTTCGATCTTAGTTTAGTGCATGGTGATAGGTATGGGTCTAGTTTCAATCTTTGACAGGTTGAAATCCAGTTTCTCCAACATCACTTATTAAATAGGCTATCTTTCCTCCAATGATGGTGGTTGGCTCCTCTGTCAAAGATGAGGTCGCTGAGCATGTCTGGAGTTGTTTCTGCATCTTCTAATCTATTCCACTGATCCTCAGGTCTGTTCCTTTGCCAGTACCGTGCTGATTTTATCACAGTAGCTTTGTAGTATAGTTTCAAGTTGGTGACTGTGATACCCCCAGCCACGTCTCTGTTGCTTAGAATTGCTTTAGCTATTCTAGGTCTCTTCTGGTTCCAAATGAATTTTTGGATTGTTTTTCTCTAGTTCTGTGAAGTATATTGTTGGAATTTCAATTGGCATTGCATTGAATCTATATAGTAGTTTTGGAGGTATGGCCATTTTCACTATATTGGTTCTTCCTACCCAGGAGCAAGGGATGTGTTTCCATTTTCTTGTATCTTCTTTGATCTCTTTTTTCAGAGTGCTGTAGTTTTCAGTGTAGAGGTCTTTTGCTTCCTTTGTTAGATTGATTCCTAGATATTTCATTTTTTGGGATACTATTGTAAAAGGAATTTTTTCCCTAATTTCTCTCTCAGGGAGTCTGTTATTTGTGTACAAGAAGGCTATTGTTTTTTGAGTGTTGACCTTGTATCCAGCTACTCTACTGAATCTGTCAATTAAGTCTGGAAGTCTTTTGATGGAGTTTTTTGGGTCTTCTATGTAAAGTATCATATCGTCAGCAAACAATGACAGTTTAACTTCTTCAGAAGGATTTCTTTTCCTATTAAATGTTCATATGAGAAAATAAGGAAGGTTTGAAATCAAGAGTCTGTTTGCTTTAAGAAATTAGAAGAAAAGAGCAGACTAACTCAACACAAGGAGATAGAAGTAAATAATATGAAAAGGTGGTTCTTTTAAAGGAATAATAAAAGTTAAAACTCTATGCAGGGTCATCCAGAAAAATATGTGAAAGAAGATACCACAAATGACCCCTTCCAAAAATGAAAGCAAGGACGCCACTATAGATCCTATAGACATTAAAGGCTAATACGGGGATTTTATAAACAACTGTATGATAGTACATTTGGTAACTCAGAAAAATGACAGTTCCTTCCTTCAAAGGAAAGAAGATAGAAAGCTCACTCAAGAAGAACAGATGATGTGAACAGCTCTATATTTTAAGCTATCACTAGTACATTAACTGTGATGGTTGATTGATGGTGTCAACTTGAGAAGTTCAGTTAAAAGAAGCTTAACTAAATCAGCTCAGCAATTCCACAAGGGCTTTGTGGCCTGGAAGGTATAAAGGGAAAATGAGGAAGAACAGATCTGCTTCTGTTTGTTCAGAGGAGCTGTGGTCTTTGCCTTCACCTTCGCTCATCTCCTGGCTTCCTGATCGGACTCTTGGCTTCCGGTGCAGATCAGTCAGCCTTCCGGTGTAGACTCTACAGCCTGCCAGTGTAGACTCTTCAGCCTTCCATCGCAGGCCCATCTGTCTCCTGATACTGATTTGCACGGGGCACTGCAGTGAGCTCCATACCTTCCACTAAATCCTTCGGTCTCCGGTGTGCAGACAGACCCTTTGCACTCTTCCTCATTTGACTCTGTGGGTGGCCACTGTAAACCCATCTTGTAAATTCGTATCTATTTGTAGATTTTGTGTTGTATCTGTTTCTCTAGTAAATACTGACTGATACATTAACCTTCCAGAGGTCATTAGTAGGTTAAGCCTTCAGATGGCTTAACAGGTAAACTCTTCCAAATATTTTAATAATACCATTTCTCCCAAAAAAGTAAAATAGGAGAGAACATTTCCCAACTCATTTTATGAGGCCAACATTCCCCTGATAAGGAAACTAAGAAAATGGCGTTAAAAGATACAAAACCAAAACAGAACATAGACACAAAACTCCCTAACAAATCATTAGGGAATCCAAGAATTGTCCCATGGCAGAGATCCTGGGGCATCATGATTTGACTTCATGAGTTTCACTTCTCTCAGACATTGTGGTCTGAAACCATAACCTCTGAAAGTTCACAGGGAAATACAGAGGATCTAGGACAGTCAGAACAATTTATGAAAGAACAAAAAAGATTCACACTAAGTTATTTCAAATCTTACTATTAAGCTAAAGCAATAAAACCAATGAGGATACTGGTATAAACATAAGACACATGGACAAATGAAACAAAATAGGTTCAAGAATAAACCCACATATGTACCCACATATGGTCCATAGTTTTACCTAATGGTGTGAAGGTAATTTCATAGGAAAAGATAGATTTTTTTTTGCCAACAAATGGTTCTGGAAAAATTGGATATCAATATGGGCGAAGGAATGTATCTCAATTCCTACCTCACAGCATACACCAAAACATTAATTTGAAATGGATCATAGTCTAAAAAAAAGCTACACTTATAAATCTTCTAGAAAATAGACAATTCTTCATCCCTTTGGTGTTGGCAAAATGTGTTTGAGAGACATCACAAAAAAAATAGCTATAAGAGAAAAAACTTAATTGAAACTTTATAAAAATGAAAATTTTCTGCTCTTCGAAAGATAGCATTAAGAAAAATAAAAAGATGATTCACAAACCTGAAAACATATAAGTATTATTTAACAAGTAGTTTGAATTCAGAATATCTAATAACTCTCTCAATATTAGAAAATTGTCCCCATAAAACAATGGGGTACTACAATACAAAAGGAACAAACTGCTGATAAACACAAAAGGCATGAACTGCTGTGATGAACAAATCTGAAATGTTTATACTGAGTGCAAATAACCAGGAAGAAAATGTAGATTCTATACTATGGGCCTGAGCAATAGAAGTCACACCAGTTGTTGCCTGGACAGCTGCAAAGGAACACGAGAGAACTTCCTGGAGTAATGGAAAGGTCCTAAATTATCTCAACTGTCCTTGTCATATGATTGTCAAAGGTCATCTTTTGTAACTTAAAATATATGTGTTTGATTATAATTTTTATTCAATAAGATTTTTTGTTTCAAGTGAGAAGAAGGCTAGACTGGAAGACTTTGTGGTCTGCAATATGTTAGGCAAGCTACACGTGACATTTTAAGTCCCCAAATAATCCAGTCAGCTAGGTATTATCAGCTCCATTTTACTGATGAGAAAATCAAGGCTTAAAGTGTGTCTTGCCCAATATATATTTAGTGGTGTAGAATGAATTCAAATCTATCTTTTTGTTTGCAAAATGAAGATCATAATATATACATTATTGAATTGTTATTACAATTCTTAGATTATATAAAAATAAAGCACTCCAAATTGAAATGACTTTGGAATCAGAAGTCAAAAAGATAGGTTCGAACTTGTAGCCTCAACCTAACTCATTCCTGTTCTTACTTAAACCAAAATATCAGCATGCTCAACAGGACTGAAACAAAGCCTGGGGGGTCTCATAACATACTAGTGAAAACAGCCAGGATCTAATCCACAATTATTCAGTTTATAGTCATGAGAACCCCAGTTCCCATGAGATATCAACAGCATCAACTTTGAGATGAAATGATTTTCAGCAGCTATTACCAAAATCTTGAAAAAGCAATCACAAAAACCCCTGGCACAAGAATTATATTGAATGTATAAGCAAGACAAATAGAAAGTATAAACAGGAATCAAGTGGAAATTTTAGAACTGAAAAAAAATCAATTAAATTCTTACTTTTTATGAAATTTAAAACTGCAAAGATAAAAGAAGAGTGAGTTTGGTAATTTTGGTAGAAATTATCCACTCTCAACAACAAAGAGAAAAATTAAGAAAAAAATGAGCAAAATCTAACATTTGGGTCATGAGAGCCCTAAAGATGTGTTAAGTACATGTAGCCACCTCCTAAGATGAATGTAAACAGTACGTAGTGGAGACATGTACTAACAATTTTTTTATAAGAAAATATCTTAAAAGGTTGCTTGGAGAGAAGTCCAAAAAAGAAGATTGAGAAACAATGATTTATACACTGTGTGTCAATATTACTAAAATCACAGAGACACAGTCAGATATCATTTACTTTCTAGTAGAAGAATATACTGCCACCTCTAGTCTTTTATTTAAAGTTGCAAACCTACTTTGATCCAGTTCATAGATTAGTGATGTACTAGGAAATACAGGAGGTAGAGAAATATGTTAAATCTGCCATCTGTATGAAATTAGAAAAATTGGCTATAAAAAATACTACACTAAAATCCAAAAATAAACTCTTTAACAAATCACTTGCACTGGGTGATAAAATAAGGGAAAGAAAACCTATAGATAAAAGACACTAAAATATACTTTTTAAAATTTGGCTTATTTTAGGTGCAATTTTGGATGATTTTCTTAAATGCAAAAGAAAAAAATGATTGCCATGTAGTAGGCCAAGGTTAATTTACAGCATTCATGTTTAAAATTTTTAGAACCAAACAATGTTTGCTAGATAATTTAAATTTAAAAAAATCTTAGCCCTCCCCATGTTCAGGGCCCCTACTCCCAGATACTCTGGAACACTGAGGCAAGAAATCACTTGAGCCCAGGAGTTCGAGGTTTGAAGTCAGCCTGGACAACAGAGTGAGACCTTGTCTCAAAAAAAAAAAGTATCTGGGAACACTATCTGGAAAAGGAAACATACAAAAGGAAAATCAATAAAATAAAAATTAAAAAGTTCAAAGAAAATCAAAAGGTTAAAAAACAATATGTCATTCATAAAGTGTTGCAAATTTGCTCTTAAGAGGTGCCCTTAAATGGATAGGGAAAAAAACAGCTGCAGAATGACAGAAAGGTGGTAAAAAAAAAAAAAAAGTATATACCTAACTAGAGGTAAAAAGGCGTCGAAATTTTGGCAAACTGTTGATGAAATGAATATTCATTATGATATTTATTTATTTCATATGTTTTCCTATTTGAATAATTTTTAATTAAAAATGGCTTTAAAAATTACTTGGCCCTAAAAAGTTCCCTTCTTCTTAATAAGGAAAAGATACAAATACAAATAGAAGCCAGTGAGATTGCATAGAAATGCTTGATTATATGATAGACATTTATGTGATCTGGAATATGTGAATACTGATATTATGGTTCATTTAAATAAAGCACAGAATTTAAATTCTCTTCATAGAGAATGGGGAACTCCATATTAAAACTTGTTACCTGCCAATGTGTTACGTGGGGAAGAAATGATACATCATCAAAAACGGAACTTATAAGATCATTTGCTGTTCAGGTTGACACTCTAATCACCCACATAAAAATTTCTGTCTTATCTTAAATAATTAGAGATTCTCCACATGTGGCTTTAAGGTAAAATATGCTAAATGGAAGCATTTTGATAACTTTCAAGTGTAACCAGGTGTGTTCCCCAATACTGTAGGTTCATTAATTTGCAAAACATGTCTCATTTCATTCCTACATAAGAACTCACATTTTCTTTTCTACTTATTTTTTTCCCCTTGAAAGGTTATTGAATTCGTTGGAGAATAAGCACTGTCTTGAAGTTAGTGGTTAAACAATACATCCTACTTGTTGAAACTTAATTTCAAAACTATGCTTAATAATATAATATACTTAGGAATATAAAGATACCATACTGCTATTTGGTAAATCAAATTGTTCATGTGTACTTTTTTCAAGGTTACAGTTTAATAGCCAATAGTTGCCTAATTTGACCACAGTCATAGAGGAAATTTAAGAAATGTATTTTTAGAGGGTTTCTCAAACAAGAATTCGGGAGGACTTCAAGAACTACATGGAATCTAACTTTGAAATATATGGCAAAGATGAAGACTATTTAGAAATGATCCTGTACAGTCTTGTTGCTTCTTTATTGCCAAAGTATTTTGTAATCAGTGTTTTGGAGAGATTAGTGCTTGTACCTCTAGTTTTACAAGGTGGACTTTTAAAAATAGTTACGTATTTATTTTACTAAAATAGAAAATATGTGAGTAATACAATTAACTCTCCATTTGCAGATGTGGTTGCTTAGAATAAATCAAATTGAAAAGGACTTTGTTAATTTGAAATGACAAAAATCTCAGTTGTTATGCATGTGACCTGTTTGGAAAACCCTGATCTATCAACAGTGAAGCAAACATCTGTTATTAAGAAGAAGAAATCTGAATTTCAGCTCAGGTTTAGCCTAGAGTTGCTCATTCAATTCTTACTTCATTTTCTAATTAAAAGATTAGTTTAGGGTCCATCATGAACTAGATGGGGAGCATTCGAATATTTGAAACTAACTATAAGATTGTGGGGCATGAGTCACTTTACTATAAACCCAGATAAGGACTTGGAACAGACTTAATTTAGCTTCTCTAGAGTGGTCTACACTGCCAGAGAGGTGATTGTCTAACCATCCAGTTCTCAGCACCCGGCCTGCCTAGGTTCTCAAAGCGTATTTTCAAAGTTATATTTGAGCTGCCCCATTTTAGTTTTATGATTCTCTGACTCTCTCTCTCTCTGCAAATCTACATTTTCAATCACTTCAGCTGAGTATGTGCTACACTAAAATTTTATTAAAGCAATCTGGCTTGGAAATCAAGAGTAACCATTTGGGTCTGGAAGCATTAAAAGAATTGTCTGCATAAAGTGATCCCTTAAAGGGGAGAGACTTCATGGTTATGGCAATAATATCTTAAATAATGCTTTCAGTTGCTAACAAGTTTCTTTTAAAATGTTAGGCTGATAATGGATCTTCCTAATTTCAGTTTACAAGCTTAATCCTCATAGTTTTTGGTCTCCCTGTGAGCACTTAGGAAAAAAAAAGAAGGAGCTTGGGAGAGTTCCTCCATTAGCTTCTGTCAGGATCAGGGATCCTACACTACTTACAAGCTAGCACTTTCTCATAAATGCTGACAGAAAACACAAGATGGCTGGGTCAGAGCCTAAGGACTCTGATCACAGCTCCCCAGCAGTGCGGGCTGCATCCTGTTTTGCTTTGTTTCCCTTTCCCCCAGTCCTAGGAGAGTGAAGCAGAGGCCATAATAGATGCTTGCATATGCAGTGAGTTGTGGTACAACTGAGGAACTTTGAGATTGGAGGACCCATTGCTTTTATAGCAAGGTGAAGAAGCTTGCTCTTTGACCAGAGGAAGGTATTACCTCATCTCTCACCCTTTAAAACTGCATCCCTTTGCAACATACTCCATCAAAGACTGGATCAGGGAGTCATACTCTTGGTGTACCGGTAAGAAATGAAGTGACACCCATAACCCACAAGTAGTCTTCAGTTCACTGACAAATCCCTATTTCTCTCCCTCCTTCCATATACTATATCTCAAGGGAAATATCAAGGAAGATAACTTCTCTAGCCAGAGATTGAAGGAACATAAGAAATCAATGGCACATTCATAATTATGTGTTAAAAATAAATCAAGTATTATTTTGTAGCTCTCCCCCAACATTTCTGTTTTACAAATGAGCTTACACTGCATACATTAGAAATAAGAGGTCGAGGCAGCTTGGGGTCGATGAGTGGTGGGTGATTTCCCAGATGCTGAGGCACCTGTATCCTTGGCACAGGCCATCACTGAGCTGTAGTTGGAGTAGACTCTGTCTTTTGAAGCATTATCTATTTGCAACGAAGTTGCAGTCTCCGGAGTTCCAGTCACTTTTCATGGAAGGATTGAAGAGTCTGACAGAATTATTCATCAAAGAGAATCATGAATTAAGAATAGCGGGAGGAGCAGTGAGGGATTTATTAAGTGGGGTAAAGCCTCAAGATGTGGACTTTGCTAGCACTGCCACCCCTACTAAAATGAAGGAGGTGTTTCAGGCAGCTGGAATTCGGATGATAAACAACAAAGGAGAAAAGCATGGAGCAATTGCTGCCAGGCTTCATGAAGAAAATTTTGAAATTACTACACTACGGATTGATGTTACCACTGACAGAAGACATGCTAAAGTAGAATTCACAACTGACTGGCAGAAAGATGCTGAACGCAGGGATCTGACTATAAATTCCAGGTTTCTAGGTTTTGACGGTACCTTATTTGATTACTTTAATGGTTATGCAGATTTAAAAAATAAGAAAGTTAGATTTTAACGAAAGAAATCAAAGAACTCTTCTCTGAAAACTATGGCACTCTGAAAAGAGAGATTGAATATGATATAAGAAAATGGACAGACATCCCCTGCTCCTGGGTAGGAAGGATTAATAGAGTGAAAATGGCCATACTTCCAAAACTGCTATATAGATTTAATGCAATTCCAATTGAGATCCCAGCAGCATATTTCATGGACCTTGAGAAAACAACCCAAAAATTCATTTGGAACAAGAAGAGACCCAGAATAGCAAAAGCAATTCTAGGTAACAGAGACATGGCAGGGGGTATCACAATCCCCAACCTGCAACTATACTACAAAGCTATTGTGCTAAAAACAGCATGGTACTGGCAAAGAAACAGACCCGAGGACCAGTGGAACAGATTAGAAGATGCAGAAACAACGCCAGACACACTCAGACATCTCCTGTTGGATAAAGGAGCCAAACACCCTCACTGGAGGAAAGATAGCCTCTTTAATAAATGGTGCTGGAAAAATTGGGCTTCAACTTGCCAAAGATTAAAACTAGACCTATATCTCTCACCATGCACTAAACTAAAATCAAAATGGATTAAAGATCTAAATATTAAAATAGAAACTCTGAACCAGTTGGAGCAGAGGTTAGGTAGAACCCTTGAAGACATCCGTGTAGGAAAAGATTTTATGAACAAAACCTCAGTTGCCCGTGAACTAGCACAAACAATCAACAAATGGGATCTCTTCTTATTAAAAAGCTTCTGCACAGCAAGAGAAACCACCAGCAGTGTGAAGAGACAACCCACAATGTGGGAAAAAATCTTCACCTGCTCTTCCTCAGACAAAGGTCTACTATCTCGAATCTATAAAGAACTGAAAAAGATCAGACCTCCCAAATTTAAAGACCCAATCCAAAAATGGGCATCTGAAACGAACAGACATTTCTCAGACAAAGAAGTAGAAATAGCAAATAAATACATGAAAAAATGTTCAACATCACTGGTCATTCCAGAGATGCAAATGAAAACAAGGCTGAGATTCCACTTCACTCCAGAAAGAATGGCTGCTATCATGAAATCAACCGATAACAAATGCTGGCGGGGCTGTGGGGAAAGAGGAACCCTGCTCCACTGCTGGTGGGAGTGCAGACTGGTGCAAGCACTGTGGAAATCAGTATGGAGATACCTCAAAGAACTAGGACTGGAAGTCTCATTTGACCCCGCTCTTCCCCTGCTGGATATCTTCCCCAAAGAATTAAAAGAATCATACCACAGTGATATATGTGCACCCATGTTCATAGCAGCACAGTTTGTAATAGCTAAAACTTGGAAACAGCCCAAATGCCCATCAACTGGAGACTGGATAAAGAAAATGTGGGTTTTTAAAAATAAAATGGAGTACTACTCAGCCATAAAAATGAGAAATTAGAGACATTTATAGCTAAGTGGATGCACATTGAGGTGATGCTCTTAAGTGAAATAAATAGGACACACATGTGTAAACACCGAATAGTTTCTCTGGTGTGAGAAACTGAAAGTGTAAATAAGGACTAAATGTATAATAGGTAATGTGAAATAGGAAGAAAAGGGGCTAAGGGGAAGGAAGTGGGAGGGCTAGGGGAAAGGATAGAAGGGAATGGGATTAATATGAGAAAATGGAAAAATAGGAACAAAATCTTTGTAAATAGGGAGGACTGGAGGGGTTGAAGGGAGGGCTGGGCAAGGGTGAAAAATAAGAACCAAGAGAGACTATGTAAAGGTGCAAATTTCCAATGATGAATGTCATTATATTGTATTCCTAAAATGTACCAATGATTAGAATGAATAATTGATAATGTAAAATAGGAAGGAAAGGTCCAAAGGGGTAGGGGTAGTGGGAGGGGCAGGGGAAAGGAAAGAAGGGAAAGGAAAAATGATGAGAAATGGAAAAAATGGAAATAAAGTCTCTGTAAATAGGGAAGGGTGGAGGGGGTGAAAGGAGGGCTAGGAATGGGGAAAAAATAAGAACCAAGATGCACTATGTAAAGGTACAATTCCCAATGAGAAATGTAATTGTGTTGTATACCTACAATGTACCAATAAAAGAATTTAATAAAAAAAAAAGAAAGTTAGATTTGTTGGACATGCTAAAAAGAGAATACAAGAAGATTATCTTCAAATTTTAAGATATTTCAGGTTTTATGGCAGAATTGTAGACAAACCTGGTGACCATGATTCTGAGACACTGGAAGCAATTGCAGAAAATGCAAAAGGCTTGGGTGGAATATCAGGAGAGAGGACTTGGGTGGAACTGAAAAAAATTCTTACTGGTAACCATGTAAATCACTTGATTCATCTTATCTCTGATCTTGATGTGGCTCCTTATATAGGCTTACCTGCTAATGCAAGTTTAGAAGAATTTAACAAAGTCAGTAAAAATGTTGATGGTTTTTCACCAAAACCGATGACTGTTTTGGCTTCATTATTCAAAGTACAGGATGACATCAGAAAATTGGATTTGAGGTTGAAGATTTCAAAGGAAGAGAAAAACCGTGGCCTATTTATAGTTAAAAATAGGAAAGACTTAGTTAAAGTAACAGATAGTTCAGAACCACTGAAACCCTATCAAGACTTCATTATAGATTCTAGGGAACCTGATGTGACTGGCCCTGTGTGTGAACTACTGAAGTACCAAGGTGAGCACAGTCTCCTAAAGGAGGTGGAGCAGTGGTCCATCCCCCCATTTCCTGTGAGCGGCCGTGACATCAGGAAAGTGGGCATTTCTTCAGGAAAGGAAACTGGGGCTCTGTTTCAACAACTGCATGAACAGTGGGAAAAAAGTGGATTTCAAATGGAAAAAGAACTTCTAAGTTACACAAAGAAGCCCTAAAACTGATCAACGATCTGGCTATTAAAAAGTGGAAACTTCTGGTGAGACTCTCTACACTCCCCCACCATCCCTTTTAATGAGATTAAAGAAACTATAGCAGAATTGAAGCCATTGTGGAGGGTCTCTTTAGAAGAACTAAGTCTTACTTTGTAAAATCTCCTTTTAATCTGGTTTATATCACTAAATCTTATACTTGTTTTGGAATACTTGCAACTGAGAAAAGTATAGTTGGCTTCCATCTATCTGTATGGAGTTTCTAAATGAAAATTTTGTTTTTGCACAAGGCAGTACTAAGATTGATGTTTAAAAAGTGGTAACTGTCTTTAAAAAAATATTTAATGTTTGTACTGATTCCCTATGTTGTTTCAGTTCTTATATGAATGCCAAAAATAACTTGTGTCTGAAAAAATAGTCAACAGATTTTCATAAAACCATGTAGAAAATATGAATAACAAGCATATCCTGCGTGGCTGACATTCATACTTTTCTGTCGTAAGATTCTTTACATGCAAAGCCTGGTAAACTTATGGGATTAACCTGAGGATTACTCTTGAGACTATTATTTTGATAAAGTATTTCCTCTGGTTTGGGGAAGTAAAAAAAGAAAAAAGAAATAAGAACAACTCTACGTGTACACTGTATTAAAACAATAGATTAAAATTGATAATTGCCAGGATAGTTGACACACTCCCCAGAGCAGAGCAGATTCAAGCTTTCCCTATGCGATGCCGAGAGTAGTCAGTGCCCCTCTTCCTGCTCTATGAAGACAGAAAATAAGACGAGGCCTTGGAGCTAAGGACAAAGGCTTTGGCCATTTCCTGCTCTGCTCTAAGGACTGACGACAACTAGCTTCAGTCAATTCAAGTCCTTTCAGGGTGCAGAGGAAGTACCTCCTTGACTTACAGAAAGAGCCCGAACTCCTCCAGTTCGGCCCTGAAGATAGAATTGTGAACTCGAGTTGGAAGTAGGTTTTCTTTGTGCACGATGTGAAGCATATCACAAGCAAATACCGTGTGGCTTGTAGCTTGAGAGGAAATGGACACAGCCTTCCCAGGCATGAGGGAGAGCGTCCTTTCTCACCCACTGACCTTCCTTGGGAGGAAGTCTCTATGGACCTTTGTATCTGACGGCATTCATTTCAGTTGGAACCTTGTCTCTCCCATCCGAAGAGACTTAGGTTAAAACAATGTAATAGCTTTTCCCCAAGAAGCAACATAGACCACGACCACAACCCAACTTAGCATTTTCATATTTTCATGCAAGTATCTCTGTGGTTTCATGTTAGATTTGGTATAAAAGCCCTGTCCTGTCCGCTTAGCATCCCCTGAGAGAAATAGTAGGCTTTAAACATTCACTGGTGCCTGCAGTGCTGTGTGTAATCACAGAAATGGGAATGAAAGTCTTGTCTTATAGGTCTGTTGGAAGATGAACTAAGAAAATCTGAGCAAAGGCTGCCTGCCTTGGTGTAAGTGATAATTGGAGCTAAACAGAAAATCGCTGTGCTTGAATTCGTAAATTCTCTGAGCAGCTGTGTCTTGTCCCCCAGTGGAGCTCCATTGCCAAGCTCGGTGCCTGGATGTGATCCACAGATACTGGCTGAGGGTTCTGTTCAGGTCCCTTTCTTTCTCCAGGTCCTAAAAAGAACACGTCCGTGGTGCATTAGAGAATGACACTGGATTTCCACAGTGTCTTTTCTCCTCAGAGCCCATATTATGTTTTGTCAAATTATCACACTGCCCCTTTTCACATTCCAGTGAGAAGCAGAAAAGCCCAATATGTAATTTTCCTTATTTTTCCGGGGGTGACGCTGCACTCTTAAAGTACATTTGGCACACACGGAACGTCACCTAGAGTGACAACTGCTATCACCTCATCATAACGGATGTGTCTCTGACAACCGTGAGGGAAAGACATTAGGAGGCCCAGGTAGGGTCCACAGGGAACTGTTAGTGATGAGCCTGCTTACTCTTTTTGGGCTGGTATACTAGTGCCCTCTAGTGGCCAAATTGATTCAAAGTAACTTTCTATTTCACACAAGTTCATTATTTGATCCTTCACTTAGTAATAATTTATGTTTGTGGAATAAATGTAAATAAGCCTAGTGATTTGTATTTGTCCATACACTTTTGATAATGTTTTTATTTTATGGAAAAATAAAACAAAACTTCATAGCAAAATAATAACAGCAAGAGTTAATACACTGTATCGTTATCTTCAAAGTAGTTACTCAGAGTACACGACATAGACAAAAAAGATTCTGACAAAGAAAAGACAGACGGACAATAGCAGGTATTTGTCCATATACTAATACTGTGACTTTGGCTTTTTACAGAAGCCTGGGGCTTTTGAGCTGCAAGCTCTCAAAGGGGTCTTAGGTGTGGAAAATGAGACCTAGAGGAGAGAAGTGTCTCACTGAAAGCCTCACCACCGGGATGAGTCTGAAAGTCCGCTAAGTCCAATGCGCTTCCCACTCTGCACACTGCCTGCCATCTAGTATGGACCCAAGTGGCTGAGGAGAAACTGGATCGTATTTACCGCTCTGCTCTGGGGAAGTCGTGGTGCCATCGTATCCCTGTGGCACCACTGTATGCGTGTGTGGAACTGAGACTCTGTCTCTCAAATGCACAAGTCCTCAGAGAAGCAGAGCAGAATTTTGAAGAACTGAACCTGAGGAGCATTGTTGGAATCTGCATCCACATCCTGACGCCTCATCTCTGGAGTCTGAGTCCAGTGTTACACTTGATGACACTGGGCAGAGGTCTCCTGGGAAAGAGTAAATGCAGTGTGCCCAGGGAACTGACTGTGGTGATGTAAAACATGGTTGCAAATTCTTTGACATCCTCTCACAGATATCCCTTCCTATGCTCCTTCCCCTTGAATCTGAACAGGCTTGGGACTGCATCCATCCATCTCTGTGACACTATGAGACTTCTAATGAGCTGAGGCTCAGTGGGAAGGCTCTGGGCCAATCTCTAGCACTGCAAAAGGTGTGGGGGGGGTGAATCTGAGATATATTTTTGTGATTATTTTGCAAGGGAGGAAACTGAAGTTCGGTGATTCAGTGATGTTAAATAACCTGCTTAAAGCCTAATAGATTCAAACCTCAGCATTGCTCACTTCAAAGCTCAAGGCCTCTGTCTCACCCTGCCCTGTGCTGACTCTTCCAGTGAGTAGGCCGTGTCTACTACCTGGCATGTGACAGTAGGTGCTCAATGAACATTTTCTGAAAGCAGAACTAAACTGACCCAAAAGTGGAGATAGGACTGAAGCTCAAAAAGAAGAAACAATTTTAAAAAGCTGACCCTAGGAGTTGATTTTCAGCTGGTGCTGGGCTGCCTAACCATCCCTCACCTCAACACTCACAGACATTTAGTTAGGATTTCTGGCAAAGAAAGCATTAAGTGTCTGTCATGTCTAAACAGTACGGTGAGTACAGACTTTTTTAAACCCAAGCTGTCTTCTAGAAGCTCGTAGTCTATTAGGTAGAATACACACACACACACACACACACACACACACACACACCTCAGTTCATGAACTTAATATGTTCTATGATTTTGGAAGAGATGGCCATATTCGTGCTCATGCAGGAAGTATAGCTGTGGTCATGTTCCTCACCTGATGCAGTTTCCTAACAAAAACAAAATTTTGCCAAATACTTCTGTTTGCCAATAAAGTTGTTTGCAAACAAAAGTATTCGTGAACTGAGGTACAAATGTATACACTTCCCCTTCTGTGTCTCTACAAGGTATGATAAAAATGTTTGGTGAATGCTGCTGTCAAGTTCATATAAATATCATAGTGCATCCTTGTCTACCTCATTTACCAGATCTGACACTGTGTGACTTCTGGATCTTTCCCAAAGTCAAAATGACCATGAAAGGGAAAAGTTTTGAATGGATTCAGGACATTGAGGCAGCCATGACAACACAATTAAAGACACTCATGAAAGAGGACTTCCAGAACTGCATCTGAGAGTGACAAAAATGATGGTATAAGTGTGTTTGAAGCAAGAGGGAGTCTTTTGAGGGGGATTAATGGCAATGAGTCATTTACCATAATCGTTTTTGAAATGTAAACATTTGCCATATTTTTCAATCACATCTCATTAACACACGCACACACACACACACACACACACACACACACGAACTGTATACTGTGAAACAATCCTGAAAGAGGTAATTTCAGGGTTCTCAGGAAGAGAAGAGGAAACCTAACTCAGCTAGGAGGATCAAAAGAAGCTTCCTTGCCACAGCACACCCACCAGAAGCCTCCTCTATGCTGGGAGCCGTTGCACGCCTACCCAGAAGTCTCCTCTGTCCTGGGAGCCATGGCATGCCTACCCAGAATCCTCCTCCTGGCAGCAAAGCATTATTGTGAGATCAAAATCCTCCTTTAGTGATTCCTACTCTACCTTTTGCAAACGTAGGACCCACTGGGCAGCAAAGCCATAGAGGACCGCCATCTAGCGGTGGCTTCTCTGATACACATACAAAACAGATCTGCTGCCTTCTGTATTGTAAAATGTACTTGTTTAAAATAGTACTGTATTTTGTTATTGCTTAATTCCTCTTTTGAAATCCTAAGTTTCTCTTATAACACTCATATTAACTCTAGGGAAGTCTTCAAATTAAAATAATTATCCACTGAAGCACTCTAAAGCCATTAGGCTTAGAAAATGAATTCTTTTGAAATATGTATAACTTGGGGGAAACTTTTATTTTCTCCTCCCAAAGTTCTGCACTTTTCACACTTATTTACACACTCTTCAAGTTGGAAAGCTGCTTCTTTTTTTTGTTGTTGTTGTTCTTTTATAGGTACATTTTAGGTATACAGTTCGTTTACTTTTATCATTGGGTGTTTGTACCTGTATATGATATATCTTGGTTCTTATTTTTTTCCCCATTACCTGTGCACCCTTCACCTCCTCCGCCTTTCCTTATTTACATAGATTTCATTTCCATTTTTTTCTCTCTTCTCATAGTTTTTCCTTTCCCTCTAAGCTGCTTCAATAAGAAAAAATATTTTACAAGCATCTGACTTAACTTCTACATTCTATCCTAAAGAAATAATCAGAAATGTAGACAAAGGTTTATGTACAAAGGTGTTCACTTCAGAGGCTCCCCTGCCGCCATTCCACCACACCTAGGGCAGAGGAGGTGAGCTGTGCAGGTGCCAGTAGCACACACACCCCCACCGTGGAAATGAGAAGACACGTAAACAAGCCTCAAAAACAGACTTCCAGATCACCTGCAGCAACCCCAAAAAGAAACGAGATGGAACAATCTGATGCTCAACCACCCGGACTCCCTGAACTGGCAACAAAAGAAGATCTGGAAAAAATGAAATCTGAAATAATTCCTCAGATAACACCAAAGACTTTGCCCATAGTGCAAGATATGATTAATAAGTCTAGAGAGGACACAGATAAATGAATAGAGGATCTGAGGAACATGATGGAATCCCAACACAGGAAACAAGTGGAATCCATAAAATAGATGCAAACAGTTTTCCAGGAAATTAAAAATGCCATTGAAAGTCTACGCAGCAGAATGAGCCCATGTGAGGACAGAATTTCAGATATAGAAGATAAGACTGCAATTAGTGACCAGGAAAAGAAAAATTGCTTTAAAATTGTAAGGGACCATGAGAAAGCAACCCAGCGGCTGCTGCTAGACGATGCAAAGAAGAATAACGTAAGACTGATTGGAGTCAATGAAGAAACAGGAGAGAGTGCAGATGACATAGAAAAAACTGTTCCCAGAAGTGATGGCAGAAAACTTCCCAAGGAGGGGAAAAGAACTTGACATACAGATAATTGAGGCATATAGGACTCCAACTAGCCTCGATCAAAACAATCTGCACATAGGCATATAATTGTTCGGATTCCAGAAACCCAACAGAAGAACAAACTTCTACAAGCAGTGAGAGAAAAGAAACAAATCACATACAAAGGAAAGCTCATCAGAATCACAGCAGACTTCTCCATGCAAACCCTCAAGGCAAGAAGAGCTTGGAGTGATGTATTTCAAACCCTAAAGGAAAACAGCCTCCGACCCAGATTGATGTACCCTGCAAAGCTATCTTTCAAAAGTGATGGAGAAATAAGATATTTTCATGATAAAGAGAACCTTAGGAACTTCATGAATACCAAACCAACACTCCAAAAATTTTAGACAATATCCTAGGAAAAGGCAATGAGGATCACAACCCCAGGTGGCCCAGCAGAATGAATCCATTGGGTGTGACAAATTAAAGGCAAAGGGGGAGAATCCAACAAAAAGAAAAAGTCATGACAAGGCTTTTAAAACTTTTAACTTCATCCCCCTAATGAGTGTATAATTCAATCTTGTTATTGTACTGATGAGTATTTTTCTGATTCTAGCGTTGGACATCTTTCCTTGCGCTGTACTGGCTATTTAACATCTTCTTGTGTCTACTTTTTAATTGGCTTGTCTATTAATGAGCTGTAAGAGTTCTTTATATATTCTGGTCATAGGTTATATTCATTGTAAATATGGTCTGTTTAAGGACTACTTTTCATTTTAACGATGTCATTTAAAGTTCTAAATTTGGATGGAATCTCATTTGTCAATTTTTTTCTCTTATACATCATGTTTTTTGTATCCTAGGAAGTTTTTGCCTACCCTAAATTCATAAACATTTTCCCTTATAATTTCTTCTTAAAGTTTTATACATTTAGGCTTTCATATTTAGGTTCATAGATCCTTTCAAGTTATTTTTATGTATGGAAATAAAGGGTTGAGGTTAATTTTTTATATACAGATACCAGGTGTTCTAATGCCATTTGCTGAAAGCACTATCTTTTCCTTGGCTTTTAAATTGAGTTTATATTCTGCAAAATGTTAATGTTAAACAATCTTTCAAAACTTATTGGACCATATATGTGTGGTTCTAGTTCTAGACTCTCTGTTTTATTCCAGTGATCAATATGTCTTTCCTTACACCAACACTGCCTTGATTACTGTAGCTTTAGAGGAAGTCTTAAAATTAGGTGCTAAATGTCTTCCAACACTGTTTTTTGTTTTGTTTTGTTTACTTTTCTAGGTCCTTTGTACTCCCACGTAACTTTTATTTATTTATTTTTCCTTTTTTTAATATACATGCATTAGTCTTTGATCTTTAATATTATAACATTATTGCTTTAGATATTTTCCTTGAACCAAGAATAGAATGCTAACTCCATAAAAATATACACATATAAAAGTAGTTCTCCCTTTTCCAGGGGAAAAAGCAATCCAAGTATATCTTCTAGAATAGTCAAGTTTTTGTTTTAATTATAATTAAAGTCTTGGTCATTTATTAGCTCTAACTTACATATTCTAAGAAACATTAGACAACCATTACAATTTAGAAAGGCAGTGTCATTACCAAGTAAATCAATGTGTCCCTTCTCCCACCATCAAATGAAGCAGTGACATACATTAATTTTATCAGTTATGATACATTGCTGCAATCCCTAATTCACTTATCCACCCTCGTGTTTACCATGTGTGTACGTGTGAGTTGGTTAGAATGCACCGACCATCTAACGATCAACAGCAGGATGAGTTAGGCTTGGGCTTTCGGTGAAGATTGACGGTGTCTGTCTGAATCAAGTGATCGGACCTATCCCCGGTAGCGAGAACTCTTCGAACTGCTTCCTCAAAGGCTGCTGCAACATTGGTGGCATCTTTTGCACTTGTCTCAAGGTAAGGATAGTCGCTGTTGTCCCTGCACCAAGCTTGGGCTTCTTCTGTAGACACCTGCCATTCGCTTATGTCGACCTTGTTGCCCAAAATCACAAAAGGAAAACTTCCGGGCTCTTTCACATCTTTGTAATATATGAATTCTTTCTTCCAGTTACTCAAGTTCTGGAAACTCTGTGAATCATCAACACTAAAAGTAAGCAGGCAACAGTCAGAACCTCTATAAAAAGGCATCCTCGGGCTTCGGAATCGCTCTTGACCAGCCGTGTCCCAAATCTGCATGGTGACAAAATGTCCATCCACCTCCAGATCTTTATTTAAAAATTCCACACCTATTGTATGGAAGAGCTGGGCATGAAACTTATTAGTTCCACATCTGTTCATAAGAGAACTCTTCCCAACTCCACCATCTCCAAGGAGAATTACTTTTAAAAGTGATGATTTTCCTGCCATTATTAATTTTAGGAGCTTTGACTTCAGAACCCTTAATAATTCAGTTCAAGCATCATTATCTCGCGGCCACACGGAAGACCCCCGAGAGCTTCGGGCAGGTTCGCCTGGCTGCAGTGAAGACGGACAGTAGGTCGGGGAGCGGGCGTGCAGGAGGCGGAGGCAGCAGTGCTGACCTGCTCCAGCTCCAGCATCACTTTTAAATTTCAACATCCAATTCTTCATTTATAGCAAGTATACACAGACCTGAATTTTTATATATACCTTGTGTTTTCTAATCCTGCTAAATTCAAGTACAAGTTCTAGGGGCTCCTAGAGATTTCTTAGTATTTTCTCTGTAGGTGATCATTTCATCTACGTATAAAGATTTTGCTTCTACCTTGCCAATCCTATCCTAATTGTGTCATTTTATTGCCAGACTATTTTGGTTTAGGCCTATGTTTCAAAGTTTAACGGACAGATGAAGAGTAAGCATATCTGCCCTTGTTCCCCACCTTCAGGAGAAAGCATTGTATCTTCTCCATTCATATAAGGCGTTCTCACTGGAAGTATGGAGTATGTGTCTTTAATCTGTTGAGAAAGTTCTGTTCTACTTCTAGTCTCCTGATAGCTTTTACCATGGACAGCTGTAGAATGTAGTCCAATACTTTTTCTCCAACTAGTGACAGGATCCTGTGGCTTTTTCCTTTCCTCTGTTAAAATGATGACTTTTGAGGGTGGATCTTCCAATGCTGAACCAACACTGCCATCCCTATACTAAAACCACTTTCTACAGACTGCCAGATCTGGCTTCTAATAGTTTGTTTTGTTAAACAAATTTCTATCTATGTTCATACTTTTTTCTTCTATTATCTTTATTCAGTTTTAGGATTAACATAATGTTGATTTCCTAAAATGAGGGGAGAAGTGTTCCTTCTGTTTTCTGCTTTAATTGCTTGAAATAGTTTATCAGTTAAAATGTATATGAGTCTGCTGCTGTCATATAGGTAGGTTTTCCAGCTAGGAATATACTTTCTTTAATAGGTGCTATTCAAATTTTATATTTCCTCCATAGTTAGTTTCATTAATTTGTCTTCCAAGGTACTTCTTAGAAGTTATCAAATTTATTTCAGAACAGATTTTTATAACATGCTTTCTGTATCCTTTTAGATTCTGTAAAATCTGTGGTAATATCTCCTAGATCTTGATATTGTAATTTAAAAAATATACAATTGATATTGTGTAATAAAGGTCTAAAGGAGCAGGGGAAGTGGGAGGGGTAGGGGAAAGGAAAGAAGGGAAAAGAAAAAATATGAGAAAAGGAACAAAATGGAAACAAAGTCTTTGCAAATAGGGAGGGTTGGAGGGGATGAAGGGAGGGCAGGGGAAGGGGAAAAAAATAAGAACCAAGATATTCATGTAATGGTACAAGATCCCAATGATGTATGTAAATGTATTGTATACCTAAAATGTACCAATAAACTTAATGGGGGGAAAAAATAAAAAATGTTCACTTCAGCAAAGCTTAATCATATAGCTTCATGATAGCCTCTCAAATTCATGAATCAAAACTTATTCTCCCCTACCACTCAGGGAGCTCACGTCTAATTTCTCCACACTACAAATAAATACCTTCATGTCTATGCAGAAAGAAGGGAAGGCAGGAAGAGGAGGGAAATAAATAAATACATGGCAAGTTATGTGATTTTTCCATATTTTGGGTCATTACTGAGCATGCATTCCCTATGCTACATTACACCATCCAAGAACATTTTCGTGGTTCTTCACCACCCTGCTTTATAAGAATACAGTACTACACCATTTTAAATGGTCACCAGCAGCATACAAGGATATAGACTATACAGCCCCTTCTTTGGCATCAGCTTTAATTCTATGGATACTTTTTTAAAATAGCTTTATTGAAATACTATTAATATACTATACAAGACACTAATTTAAAATACGTAATTCAATACCTCTTAGTGTTTTCACAAAGCTGTAGAACCATCACTATCATCTAATTTTAGCACATTCTCTTGATCCCAAAAAGAAGCCCTATACTCACTAACAATAACTTCCTGTTCCTCCCACCAACTCCCAATATGCTTAATTTTTACTAATTGACCACCCCATGATTCTCCATGTTTTCTAGAAGAAGATGCCTCAATGACTTTACATAATTGTTTCAGACCCATGAGATGGAATGATTCCCTCTACTACTCAGGTATTTGCCTCAAATTATGACATGTTCTGTTGCTTAACCACAGGAAAGTAAAACATCAGAATGGCCTTGTTTTCTCAAAAGGTACTTCTAAAATGTAAGATATAATTTAAGAGGTAGGAGAAGGAAAGTACCACGTAAGTGCAACGTTATCCATTCTTTTCAAAACTAGTGAGAGTTATCAACTGTAGGGAAGGAAAATATCTTTTTCACCCATCCTAGGTTTGTGGCTGAGGTCCTTCTCACAGATGCATGAAGAAAAAGCACACAGATTTATTTAACAGCTATTCATTTACCTGGCATGCAGCCTTTGTAAGGTAATGAAGATTGTGAAGTTTTTCTTGTTGCTGCAGTGGTTGTTTTACCGTACTAGGCACTGAACCCCTAGCTCTCCAGCACTGAGCCACATTCCCGGTGCTTTATATTTCATTTTGAGACAAGGTCTTACCAAACTGCCCCGGTTGGTTTGGACTTGTGGCTTTCCTACCACAGCCTCTGAAGAGCTGGGATGATAGGTGTGCGCCACCATGCCTGGGCAATCTGTGAGTTTTTAGGCTAGGTTTAAAGAAATGCATAGTGAAGGAGAAATGCAATAGAGCAAGCGGGGGTGTGATCTTCTGGTGATAGATGGGGTCTCCACCCAGGCCTCCGTGTTCAGGCTCTTCTCTGTGATCCCAGATCTTCAGAGACAAGGATATACTTATAAAGATAGTCCTCTCCTTCAGGTATGGGCAGAGCAGCTGTCACATGAAAGTCTTATGAGCTGCTGCATGGAGAAGGGTGGAGGCAAGGTGCATCGAGGTGCAGCTCCTGGTGGCACAGATGTCTGGGGCTGGCTGAACTTCCCGGCCAAAGCCCCGTTCTGCAGCTCCAGCGAGGACATCTCAGTGACATTGGTGAAGCGGTCCTTTAGCTCTCATAGATCTTCATTGTGTTGCTGTGTGAGGCTAGGAATCTGGCTTGAGGGCCCCAGGCCACGGACAAGTCAAGCAGCCCGTGAGGCAGGTGCAGGGGCTCCTCTCCAGAGGCCCGGAAGTAGCTCAAATGCCTGAAGAACCTCAGGGACTCCACATCCAGGAGATGAGATGCAGGTGGTGGGCAGAGGCCAGTAAGGGCTGTGGGCAGAAGCGGGAGCAGGACTTGGAGCTGCTGCTGGCCCAGAACCCACTCACTGATTGGCAGCTCCTGTTGGTTGGGGTTGGCAGTCAGCAATGGAAGAGCTAGGCTGGGATAGGAACTTTCCAGGCTAGTTTATGGCCCTGTGGGGGTTTGGGGGAAGGGCTGTCCCTGGCCCTGGCCCGATGCAAATGGGGGCAGCATCGTGTGGGGAGGGCTACACCCCAGCCTGCAGAACAGCAGCAGGGCTCCCTGCACCTTCCCTCCCCACTTGCTGACGCCCTGCCCAGTTGATTCCCCATTGCTGGCAGAGATGGAGCAGAGATGGGATCCCAGGAAGCTGGAGCTCTGGACAGGAAGGCTTGACTAGAGCTGCAATCTGCCGTGGAGACCTGGTAAAGATTAGGACTAACATGTGACCCTCTTGCCTCAGCTTCCCAGAGTGCTGGGGTTAAGACGTGCACCCCCACACCCTGCTTATTTTTATTATGAGAGTCCCCTGAGCACAGTGAGGATCTGGGACTCCTGTTCAGGCCCCTACCAGTGACACAGAGCAGGGCAGGACCCAGAGAAAGGGGTCTCGTAATCCCTGCTGAAGACTTGAAGGATTAAAGCAGGCGAAGGCAAGATTAAGGACTGTAAAGGAAGGGCGGCCGTCCGACGCAGAGTGGAAAGGGAGCGGAGACGAGGTCTTTACATTTCAGAGTGCGTGAGAGTCACTTGTGGTTCCTCTGAAAATTGGGTTTCCTGAGCTTCAGCCCCGACACTGAACTTCCGTAGCTCTGGAGCCCACGAAGCTTGTTGTGTACTTTAATAAAGCCTTTTCAATCGGGTGTTCGCAGTCCAGCACAGTTACATTCTTTTTGGTGGTTGGTACATGAATAGCGCATGTCTTCGTGTTTGATCCCTTCCCACTGTCCCCCTTGTCCTTCCAGATTCCCTCCCCCATTTCCAACAGGTCTTCATTTTTGTGACCTTTAACTCCTTTACTTATGTATTGGCTTGCTCAGGTAATGTAATATGTAACTATCTGTGTCTGACATTTCATTTAACGTTATGGTCTCCAATCCCATCCATTCTCCTGCAAATGCCAATTTCCTTCTTTACGGCCGAATAGCATCTCTATCTCTATCTAATCTATCCATCCATCCATCTCAATCACATTTCCATTATCCATTTGCCTGTTGAGGGTATCTAGGCTGTTTCTGGGTGTTAGATACTGTGAGCTGTGCTGCTACAAGGGTATGCATGTATCACTATTGTATGCACGCATCATTATTGTATTGTACCTTGAGAATATACTCAGGATGGGACTTCTATTTTTAGACTGCTGTGGAATCTCCATATTGATTTCACAATGGTTGTACTACTTTATATTCCCACCAATGTAGAGGTTCCTCCCCTCTCCTTAACATCCTCACTAGTATTTTTGTCTTGATGATAAACTCTTAATTTTGGAAACATTTTTTGTAAATCTAAAATTACTCCAAAGTTTTAAAAAAGTTGTCAGGATCCCACACAGTTCTTGTGTGCCCATACTGTTAAAATCCTACACTATCACGGTGCATTTGTTCCAACTAAGGAGTCAGTGTGGTACATCACGGTTCAATCCAGACTCTGTGGGATTCTCCATCGATATTATCTGTTTGGAGATCCCAACCACTGCATTTCAAGAAGCTTCTTTTCCCAAGCACTTTCAGTTGATGTGAGCCATGTGCCTTGGGGACATCTTGAGAAAAACTGGAGCATTTATAGAGCTGAATAAAGTTGGATTTGCCCCATCCCCATGTCAAGGAGATGAAAGCAACTTTAAAGCAGAAAGGGGATCAATTGGTGGAGATGGTGGGTAGAGATTTTAGGAATGGAACCCCCATTAAAAGACATGGTGTTACCTTGAAAGGAGACATCGAATACTTGATTAAGTACTAGATTTTGGAGGGGAGGCATGCTGCCTAATTCCCAATCTAGGCTGAAGATACATCCATAGGATTGTGAGTGTCAGGAGAATTGATAAATGTAGTTAAGTTGTGCATAGCTAATTTAGGGAACACAGGAGGGTTCAAACAGGTGAGCAAAGCAGATGACTAGGGGTCAGAGAGCCTGTGCACCGTATAAGCCCTGCATTTCCACTGAGCATAGGGGTGCATTCTCGTGACCCCAGCACTCTGAGGCACTGAGACAGGGGGACTGCAAGTTCCTTAGTGAGACCTTGCCTTTAAAGGAAAAAAGTAATCTGAAATTGAAGGTCCTGGGTTCAATCTACAGCTCTGTGAAACAAAAACTGTCAATTCCTTGAAGCTGATTCTAATGCTTTGGAAGTGGGTCACAGAAACCAACATCAACCGCTGTCACGGTGGGCAGTAGATGGAGGTCACAGGGTGAACTGGGATGGTCCTGCTGTGGAAAGGCCCAAGGACTTCAGCAAATCACGATTGGGAGGGGAGGTGGAAGCGCACACCGTTAGGGGGGTCACTTGTCACACTGAGCACGAGTCACCATCTTAGGGATATAGGTAAAGAGCTGTGGAATTTGACAAGGGTGAAGCTGCAGCAATACTTTTTCCTAAAGGTGACTCCTTTGGGTCTGCTTGGAAGGCTTCTGAAGAAGACACTACTTTCTTACCGGTTCTGGGACTATCACCGAATTCCCCTCCTCACATTCACGGTGCTTGGCGCTGCAGAAGTTCCTAATAATCAACTAACCTCACCTGTCCCTTTTCACAGTGTTAACATTTTTCCCAGTAGATTCAGAATTCAATCTTTTTAATTTTTGTACTTTCACTTTCCAGGTTGTCCTCCTTCCATCCTACACCACAAGTAGTCTTAACATTTACCTCACAGGAAGTAGTTTTCTTGACACTCTCATTTAAGATACTTCAGTGAAAGTTGCGTCAGAAGCCAAGTGGATTGTATTGTTCTAGGGGAACAGGCCCTACTGAAGGGCTGCTAGGTTATTAGTATTTGGTGACAAAATTCCAGGCCTTCGAGGCCCTGCAGTTAAGACTTTCATTAATCTAATGCTTGACACGTTAATAGATTCTGGATGCAACCTACAGATTCAGGACAGCAACTAGCACTTACCTGGGATATTTCTGTGCCCAGTATCCAGACTTAGCAAGTAGTATCATATGCAAGAAGGCACCTCTGGGTGAGGGAAGTCAGCCATAGTTACAACACGGCTAAAGAGGCGGGCTGGGTGGTGGAAGATAGTTAAGCTAAGCTGCGTGCCACTGCCAAACTAGTTTCCAAAACTACTGCCTACTTCAGCACAGAATGAACATTGAACTGTCTGAATAACAGGCTTTTGCTTCTTTTGTAAGCAAAAATGAAGATGTAGGAAACTAAGCAAGAGTTCACCTGTTTTAAACCAGGACTCATGAGGGAGGAGGATCAGTTTGGAGCCCCCAATGAACAACTTAGCTTAGTGAGAACCTGTCTCAAAAGGAAAGAAACAAAACAAAAGACTGGAAATGTAGAGCAAAGGCTCTGGGTTCAATCCCCAGTACAGCAGCAGGGGATGAAGGACTCAGTTCCGTCGGGACTCAGTAGTACCTTTCCGATGTGTAGAAACCTGAGATGAACTGCCCTACCGGCAGCTTGGTTTCCGGCCTCACAATATGCCAGACAACTGGTAATGTGGCCCAGTCTCCCGTTCTCCAAAAGGACTGTATGACCTTCTAGAGGCAAGACCAAGAGGGAAGAGCAATTTTTAGTGATTCTATTTATTCTTCCAACTTGTTCTTGAAGTTAGATTTGTGGCCAATGGACCCCTGCCAAGTTTTTTAAAATTAAGGTTTGATTATTCATGAACTTTTCTGAGAAACTGACATAGGGTGAAAATCATACTCATTCTACATGTTTTTCTTTATAAATTAAATCAGGCTGTTTACATTAACCAGCAGTGTAACCAAAGCAAAGGGATCAGTCATTTAGATTTAACTGTAGATACTGAAAGATTACAAGTGAATGAACACACATCAATGCTGTCTAGATGAAGAACTTCTGAAGCTGAGTGCCTAGGCTTCCATATTAAAGAAACCTGGCAGATATTTGATCTACTGCTAATGAAATATATCCTTGAGACTAGTGTGTCAATGTCAAATTGTGTGGCTTCTTTTAGGTGACCACTGTATAGCAACTTCAGTTCCAGTACCTTCATTTCTTTACCATTACTGCTACAAACTTCAAACACCCGATGTTCTAATGCTATACTAGTCCGGTCACTGATTTCTCTTTGGTATATGTTACCTGAGTTTATCTTCTCATGCGCTTTCCTCCTTTAGACACACTATCTACAATATGTTCAGGTGGAAAAAGAGGCTAAGCAAAAAATGTTGATTATTAATTACTACACCTAACCAGAAGCCCTGGATTATGTCAACTTTAATGGAGTCAGCTTGAGAATACTTAAAAACCACTAAAAATGACACAAAACATTTAAATTCTGGAGTGATGTCATGTTACGTGAAAAGAAACATGTTAACACACCAGCTGTATTTTAATCAAAAGTTTATTTTAAAAATATAAACATGGGGATGAAAAACCACTTTACGTTGTAGCATTGTTTTCAACATAAAATTGCAATTAATACTCAAATCTTCAAGCTTGAAAGTCCATAAGTAATTTTCTTTAGAGGTGGTAGATTGTGGTTATTTCTTATGCCACTGGGTATCACTTATGGCTCTTTGTAAAAATGATGGGAACTACAGCACACAACATTGTGTGAGACACTGCTACACTGGGAGAAAGTATTCCTAGCCCACAAGAGCTTTGTTACAGGCAAGATTCCTAGGATTACATTTCAAAAGGAAGAGACATAGATTTCATATGGAAAGAGCACTGATTTTTTTAATATTTCAAATTTAGATGACATTGTAAGTCTCCTCAAATTACTAAATCTCTGCCCTTTAAAGTCTTCAGTAACATTCCTAAGGTTCAGGTAAGTACTCTCTTAAATAGGAGGACTTGAAATGGGGCACCCTGAAATGTAGGCTAAACTTTAAAAGAAACTTTTATATCATTTGCTGCTACTGGGGTCCAATTCCTTTTTATTACATGTGAATTAACACTGCTCCTAAAAATCTTCCTTCACTAAATCTAGAAAAAAGAAATCTAGGTGACCAAAGCAGATAGTTCTCAAAGAACTATTTAAAAATGTGAGGAAAATTCTTTGGCAATAGGAAGTATCCCAAAAAATCTTAGTGTAATTTTAAGCTTTGATACCAGTAGAAGTACAGAATCTACAATGTTATAAAGTATCATCTAAAAGTTTTAATTTTGTAAAGGTAAAATATTAAGCTTTTTTGTTCCAGTTCCTCTTTCTATTCCCTTTAAGAGAGACCAGAAAAAAAATTAAGAATAAAATCTTAATATTCCAAATTTGCAAAACTGAAACTGTCAAACGCTGTCTGGTAAAAGTTTGTGGCTTGCATACCTGCTGCAGTCGCTGGAAGGCACAGGCATAGCAGTCTACAGCTTAAAACTGCACTGAAACTTTTGGGACGCCCTGCACGTCACTATCGGCGGGCGATCACTGGACCTCTATGTCGGTTTGGATTATGAAAATATCTTCTAGTATGTTTACTTAACAGCAGGATAATCATCAGAAAATGAGAATCACCATTAATAGTTCACAAGATGCAGCATGGACTTCATGGAAATAGACAGTCAATAGCATCAACTGATGCCTTCTCTTTAAGACCACAAACATGTCACAGTGCTACCAAACAGCGCTTGCAAAGAACATGAGTGGCAAGTGTCATCCAGCAGCTTTTTGGTTCAAGCTGATAAATAATAATGACTAGCAACTCATGATATCATGGGAGGAAGAACCTTCAACACCTGACAATGCTACAGTCTACTCCTAAGTGGTGTCATGAGCGTGAACACTCCCGTGTTTGGGGCTGGGTGGGGGAGACCCTGCTAAGAGGATGTGGCTAAGACCCTGGGTTTTATTCCCAGCCCTGTGCAATAAAAAAGATCCCCACATTTCAACAGTAATACTACATCAACCCTAAAGGCATATGCAGCAACACGGGGAAGGGCAAGTAGAAAAACATACAATTATATGGGTAGTGTTTTAAATCTAATTTTTAAAAATAATTAAAATTTTAACTTAGTTTCAATTTAAGCTCTCAATTCAAAAGTCTCACAGAGCTCAAAGGCACTGGCCGGTGGAGTAAGCAAAAGCCAGTGTGAGCCAGGAACTTCTGCTCTGCAGAACGGGTGACTGCTCACATAAGTGAGGACAGAAGTGCACTGCTGCTTTGACAGGGCCTCTCTCCTTCCCATGCAGTCCAGCTGACACCACTCAGGAGGCTCTCGATGGAATTCAAGGCCTTTCCGTTTGGTGAAAATACTAACTTAGCTGTTGTTGTTGTTGTTGTTGTTGTTGTTGTTGTTGTTGCAAGAGGGATGGTACTTCTCCAGCTTTGTAAATGAGGGGTCCATGATGTCACAGCCCCCATTTCTCCCTTCTAAGAGAGGACGGCATTAGACAGTCCGATGCCAAAGAAACTGACATCACTGGAATGGAATCTTTTCATAGCAGCTCTGCGCAAGTCTTTGTCTTTAACCATTCCTGATATGGCCTAGGAAAGTCAATCAAACAGAACACAGGAAGATTTGTTAAAAGGCTGCAACCTTCAAGAGAAAAGTACTATGACTCATGTTCAGTCATGCTGCAGACTCCTCAGCCACTTCGTGGTCACTGCTGCTTTGCCTGTCTGAGGCCTGCACACCAGGTCATGAGGATGCTACTTCCTGCCAGTTCACTAACATCCTTAAGGGTGATGATTCCATTGCCAGGAAAGGGGAAGTTTGTTCAGTTACACTCTTTACCAATGGACTTTCCAAAGACATCAAAGGTTTTGTGATATGCTAGGCTCCTAACAGCAACATGTTACCTGTGCAAGTGTGTGTTAAAATGATAAACCTACACCTGTGCAAAACAATCGGTAAACACTGGCTCAGCTACTCCAACTCTACCCGATCTTCCTTAGTTATTACTAACTCTAAGCAACTTCCACAGATGGAAGTCTCAACTCTACTGTAGGGCAGGACAGGCCTAAGGACTGAAGCATCAAAAGCTGCTCCTTTACATGAACATGTTCCAAAATGCAGTAAGTCCCAAGTTACAAACCAGTTCTGTTCCAGAAGAACATTCATAACTCAGATTCATCCGTAAGCCTGACAAAGTGAGTCTTACACACTTTTGACACAAATATACAATGTAAAGCATTAAAAAGAAACCCAAATGCGAGATCTGGTCATATCTGTGAAAGTTGGTGAAGTGAACATTTGTAAGTTGGGGACTTACTGTGCTACCAAGGCACACAGAAAGTGCGATGTGAATCTACGCATCCATTTCAGGTCTGAAGTATTTTGGCGTAAGCTCACCTAAAGTCATAAGCCATGTTTATTATTTTGCCCCATGGGAGCTACCACTTCCATTTAAAACCTATGCACTTCCAACCTCCAGTATTTGAAACACACACACACACACACACACACACACACACACACACATCCTAAGGACAGGATTCTCATATTAGTCACTAAGGCTCTCTCTAATGAACTCATGGGTTTGAACTATGATAGCTAAACTCTGACATGAATCTGCAAACTGAGTAAAAGACAGGCACAAATAGTTAAGTGAGCTGTATTTGTAGACATAAGGGAAACAACCACAAGGAGTTAATCATATATGGCTATGGAGAAAGGTAGAGGTTCAAAAGGAAAGCCATTATGAACAGATTAATTCTGATTAAGATATTCTGAATTATGGTCAGAAAGGAGGTAAGATCTACTTTTTGGGAGTAACATGGATCTCCATACACCATGACCAAGATGGATTTACCCCAGGGAGGCGAGGATGATTCAACATATGTAAATCAATACATGTAATACACGATGACAAGGATGAGTCAATGTATTCCACTGCTCCTAGGGCAGAGGAGGTGAGCAAATCCCAGTGCCCAGGAGGAGGCTGCCCTGCCGCCATTCCACTGCTCCTGTGGCAGAAGAGGTGAGCCAATCCCAGTGCCCAAGAGGAGGTTGCCCAACACCATTCCACCACTCCTAGGGCAGAGGTGAGCCAATCCCAGCGTCCAGGAAGAGACTCCCCCCACCGTCATTCCACCGATCCTAGTGCAAAGGAGGGTGAGCTGTGCGGGTGCTAGCAGCACCCCACCCCCCACTGTGGAAATGAGAAGACATGTAAACAAGCCTCAAAAGCAGACTTCCAGATCACCTACAGCAACCCAAAAGAGAAAAGAGATGGAACAATCTGATATTCAAGCACCTGGATTCCCTGAACTGGCAACAGAAGACGGCCTGAAAAAATGAAATCAGAAATAATTTCTCACCTAACAGCAAAGACTGTGCCCATAGTGCAACACATGATTAATAAATCTAGAGAGGACACAGATAAATGAATAGAGGATCTGAGGAACATGATGGAATCCCAACACAGGAAACAAGTGGAATCCATAAAACAGATGCAGTTTTCCAGGAAATTAAAAACGCCATTGAAAGTCTACACAGCAGAATGAGCCCATGTGAGGACAGAATTTCAGATATAGAAGATAAGATTGCAATTAGTGACCAGGAAAAGAAAAATCACTTTAAAATTGTAAGGGACCACGAGAAAGCAACCCAGCAGCTGCTGCTAGACGATGCAAAGAAGAATAACATAAGACTGACTGGAGTCAATGAAGAAACAGGAGAGAGTGCAGATGACATAAAAAAAACTGTTCCCAGAAGTGATGGCAGAAAACTTCTCAAGAAGTGGAAAAGAACTTGACATACAGATAATTGAGGCATATAGGACTCCCAACTAGCCTCGATCAAAACAATCTACACATAGGCATATAATTGTTCGGATTCCAGAAACCCAACAGAAGAACAAACTTCTACAAGCAGTGAGAGAAAAGAAACAAATCACATACAAAGGAAAGCCCATCAGAATCACAGCAGACTTCTCCATGCAAACCCTCAAGGCAAGAAGAGCTTGGAGTGATGTATTGCAAGCCCTAAAGGAAAACAGCCTCCAACCCAGATTGATGTACCCTGCAAAGCTATCTTTCAAAACTGATGGAGAAATAAGATATTTTCATGATAAAGAGAGCCTCAGGAACTTCATGAATACCAAACCAACACTCCAAAAAATTTTAGACAATATCCTAGGAAAAGGCAATGAGGATCACAACCCCAGGTGGCCCAGCAAAATGAATCCATTGGGTGTGACAAATTAAAGGCAAAGGGGGAAAATCCAACAAAAAGAAAAAGTCATAAGGCTTTTAAAACTTTTAACTTCATCTCCCTAATGAGTGTATAATTCAATCTTGTTATTCTACTGATTAGTATTTTCCTGATTCTAGCATTGGACATCTTTCCTTGTGCTGTACTGGCTATTTAACATCTTCTTGTGTCTACTTTTTAATTGGCTTGTCTATTAATGAGCTGTAAGAGTTCTTTATATATTCTGGTCATAGGTTATATGCATTGTAAATATGGTCTGTTTAAGGACTACTTTTCATTTTAACGATGTCATTTTAAGTTCTAAATTTGGATGGAATCTCATTTGTTAATTTTTTTCTCTTATACATCATGTTTTCTGTATCCTAGGAAGTTCTTGCCTACCCTAAATTCATAAACATTTTCCCTTATACTTTCTTCTTAAAGTTTTATACATTTAGTATTTCATATTTAGGTTCACAGATCCTTTTTCAAGTTGTTTTTATGTATGGAAACAAAGGGTTGAGGTTAATTTTTTATATACGGATACCAGGTGTTCTAGTGCCATTTGCTGAAAGCACTGTCTTTCCTCGGCTCTTGAATTGAGTTTATATTCTGCAAAATGTTAATGTTAAACAATCTTTCAAAACTCAGTGGACCACGTATGCATTGTTCTATTTCTAGATTGTCTGTTGTATTCCAATGATCTATATGTCATTCCTTACACCAACACTGCCTTGATTCCTGTAGCTTTAGAGGAAGTCTTAAAATCAGGTAACCAATGTCTTCCAACACTGTTTTTGTTGTTTTTACTTTTCTAGGTCCTTTGTACTCCTACAGAACTTTTAAATTTCAATATCCAATTCTTCATTTATAGCAAGTATACATAGGCCAGAATTTTTATGTATACCTTGTGTTTTCTAATCCTGCTAAATTCAAGTACAAGTTTTAGGGGCTCCTAGAGATTTCTTAGTATTTTCTCTGTAGGTGATCATTTCATCTACATATAAAGATTTTGCTTCTACCTTGCCAATCCTACCCTAATTGTGTCATTTTATTGCCAGACTATTTTGGTTTAGGCCTATGTTTCAAAGTTTAAGGGCCAGATAAAGAGTAGGCACATCTGCCCTTGTTCCCCACCTTCAGGAGAAAGCATTGTATCTTCTCCATTCATATAAGGTGTTTTTGCTGGAAGTATGGAGTATGTGTCTTTAATCTGTTGAGAAGGTTCTGTTCTACTTCTAGTCTCCTGATAGCTTTTACCATGAACAGCTCTAGAATGTAGTCCAATTCTTTTTCACCAACTAGTGACAGGATCATATGGCTTTTTCCTTTCCTCTGTTAAAATGATGACTTTTGAGGGTGGATCTTCCAATGCTAAACCAACACTGCCATCCCTATACTAAAACCACTTTCTACAGACTGCCAGATCTGGCTTCTAATAGTTTGTTTTGTTAAACAAATTTCTATCTATGTTCATACTTCTTTCTTCTATTACCTTTATCCAGTTTTAGGATTAGCACAATGTTGATTTCCTAAAATGAGGGGAGAAGTGTTCCTTTTTTTTCTGCTTTAAATGTTTGATATAATTTATCAGTTAAAATGTATATGAGCCCGTTGTTGTCATATAGGTAGGTTTTCCAGCCGGGAATACACTTTGTTTAATAGGTGCTATTCAAATTTTATATTTCCTCCAGAGTTAGTTTCATTAATATGTCTTCCAAGGTACTTCTTAGAAGTTGTCAAATTTATTTCAGAACAGATTTTTGTAATATGCTTCCTATATCCTTTTAAATTCTGTAAAATCTGTGGTAATGTCTCCTAGATCTTGTTACTGTAATTTTAAAAATATATAATTGATATTGTGTAATAGGAAGTGAAGGTCTAAAGGAGCAGGGGAAGTGGGAGGGGTAGGGGAAAGGAAAGAAGGGAAAAGAAAAAATATGAGAAAAGGAACAAAATGGAAACAAAGTCTTTGCAAATAGGGAGGGTTGGAGGGGATGAAGGGAGGGCAGGGGAAGGGGAAAAAAATAAGAACCAAGATATTCACGTCATAGTACAAGATCCCAGTGGTGTATGAAACTGTATTTTACACCTAAAATGTATCAATAAACATAATGGGGAAAAATAAATGTAATCCAGTATTATTAACACAGCCAAGGACAAAAAACATATAATCATCTCAATAGATGCGGAAAAAGATCATTTGACAAAATTCAACACCCATTCATGATTAAAAGAAAAACCCTACAGAAAATTGGAATAGATGTTCTTTATCTCAATCTGATCAAGGCTATCTATGAAAAACCAACAGCTAACATCATACTATGGTCAAAAAGTGAAAACCTTCATGCTAAAATCAGGAACAAGACAAGCATGTCCACTATCACCACTCCTGTTCAATATAGTTCTGGAAACATTAGCCACAGCAATTAGACAAGAGAAAGAAAGAAAAGGAATAAAGACAGGAAAGGAAGATGTTAAAGTGTTGTTATTTGCTGACAACATGATACTCTACATAGAAGACCCAAAAAACTCTGCCAAAAGACTTCTAGACTTAATTGCCAGACTCAGTAGAGTAGCTGGATACAAGGTCAACACTCAAAAATCAATAGCCTTCTTATACACCAATAGTAGACTCACTGAGAGAAAAATTAGGGGAACAATTCCTTTTACAATAACATCCAAAAAAATGAAATATCTTGGAATAAGTCTAATGAAGGATGCAAAAGCACGCTACGTTGAGAACTACAGCACTCTGAAAAAAGAGATGGAAGAGAATGTAAGAAAATGGAAAGACATCCCTTGCTTCTGGGTAGGAAGAACCAATATAGTGAAAATGGCCATACTTCCAAAGCTGCTATACAGATTCAATGCAATCCTGACTGAAATTCCAACATTATATTTCACCAAACCAGAGAAAATGATCCAAAAATTCATTCAGAACCAGAAGAAACCTAGAATAGCAAAAGCAATACTAGGCAATAGAGAGACATGCCAGCAGGTATCACAATCCCCAACTTGAAACTGTACTACACAAAGCCAGTGATAAAAACAGCATGGTACTGGCAAAGAAACAGACCCAAGGATCAGTGGATTAGATGAGAAGATGCAGAAACAATGCCAGACACACTCAGCCACCTCATCTTTGACAAAGGACCCAATTATCCTCACTGGAGGAAAGATAGCCTCTTTTATAAATGGTGCTGGAAAAACTGGATTTCAACTTGCCAAAGATTAAAACTAGATCCCTATCTTTCACCATGCACTGAACTAAAATCCAAGTGGATTAAAGATCTAAATATTAAGAAAGAAATACTAAACTTGCCAGAAGACAAGTTAGGTACTCTTGAAGACACTGGCATAGGAAAAGACTTTATCAACAAAACCTCAGTAGCACGGGAACTAGCAAAAAGAATCAACAACTGGGATCTCATCTTTTTAAAAAGCTTCTGCATTGCAAGAGAAACCACCAACAGAGCTAAGAGGTGGGAAAAAATTTTTATCAGCTGTTCCTCAGACAAAGGACTACTATCTAGAATAAAGAACTTAAAAAAATCAGAGCCCCCAAATTCAAAGGCCCAAATCAAAAATGGGCATCTGAAATGAACAGACATTTCTCAGACAAAGAAGTAGAAATAGCAAATAAACACATGAAAAAATGATCAACATCACTGGTCATTCGAGAGATGCAGATGAAAACAATGCTGAGATTCCACCTCACCCCAGAAAGAATGGCTGCTATCAAGAAATCAACCAATAACAAACGCTGCCAGGGTTGTGGGGAGAAAAGAACCCTTCTCCATTGCTGGTGGGAGTGCAGACTGGTGCAAGCACTGTGGAAGTCAGTATGGAGACACCTCAAAGAACTAGGACTAGAGGTCCCATTTGACCCAGCTCTTCCCCTGCCAGGGATCTTCCCAAAAGAATTAAAAGAATCATACCACAGTGATATATGTGCACCCATGTTTATAGCGGCATAGTAATAGCTAAAGCTTGGAAACAGTCCAAGTGCCCATCAACCAGAGACTGGATGCAGAAGATGTGGTTTTTGTATAAAATGGAGTACTACTCAGCCATAAAGAATGAGAAACTAGAGACATTTATGCCTAAATGGGTGCACACTGAGGCTATACTCTTAAGTGAAATAAATAGGACACACGTAAATACTGAATAGTTTCTCTGATGTGAGAAACTGAAAGTGTAACTAAGAATCAAAATGTTTAATTGATAATGTGAAATAGGAAGAAAAGATCTAAAGGGGTAGGGGAAGTGGGAGGGGAAGGGGAAAGGAAAAAAATATGAGAAAAGGAAAAAATGGGAACAAAGTCTTTGTAAATAGGGAAGGGTGGAGGGGGTGAAGGGAGGGCAGGGGAATGGAGAAAAAATAAGAACCAAGATACATCATGTACAGGTACAAGTTCCCAATGATGAATGTAACGGTGTTGTGTTCCTAAAATGTACCGGTGAATTTAGTGAAAAAAAAAAAAGGGTAACGTGAATCTCTACCTGCACCATAAAGAAGTGAGAAATAGGACACGAAGGGTTAGTGAGCTCTTAGATGTGTTAATGGGAACACTTTCCCTTTCCCTAGTCACCGCTTAATACGATACAGTCAAGACGTTGCCCTTGTGCTCACAGACACCCCACTGAATCCAAGCACAGCCTTACCTCTAGTTCCTGGGCTCTTTTTCTGGTGAGAAGCTCAACCCCCAAATCCATGTTGCTTTCAAATGCTAAAGAGCGAAGATCAAAGTAGTATTTGGCATACACACCGCCAGACACATTAACATTATATTTGAGCAGGAGCAAGTAATGCCTTTCCAACTCATTTCTGGGGAGGAAAAACAGCAAAACAAATACAGGACGATTTTAGTCAAGTGGGCCATGTTAAAAAATGTCACTTTGAGCTTCTAGGACTGCTGTAAATTCTGTTTTGAGACCTAGGAAGGCTACCCAACTGGAAGAAAACACTCATGTTCCAACAAGGCACAGCTATTTTCTGTATCTGGATGCCTTCTGGACCCCAACACTTCTGTGTTTGGGTGGAGGGGAAAGGTTATGCCCTGCCCATGCCCGCCTGCTGTGGGCTCTCGGCCTGTTCTTCAGAGTCCATCAACGCACCTGTGTGACTCACACTCCACACGTACTCACGAGGCCCCACTACAGTGAGCAAAAAAGCAGTGACGTGTGCTGTTTCGTAGCTCTGAAGAACTTGCAGGCATCTTCAAGGGGCTCCTGAGAGGAAGGACTTAGAGAGGTAGTGAGGCACCAACCAAAGAACCACCACTCCTCCCTCTGAAGGGAAAACTCTTCAGGCGACAAGCACTCATCAGAAAGAAAGAAAAAGCCAAACTGTGTGGGAAAGGCAAACGCCTCCCTGTGGCAGCAGATGAGGCCCTGTCAAAGGGCACCTTCTTATTACTCAGGTGACAAACTGTGACCGTGACAATTTATTCTAAACTTGGGAAGACAGAACGGTTCTGGCTGGAGTAAAACCACTGTGGCACAGGACCTCTGGCAGAGCACTGGACTCGCAGTCTCACCTCTGAGCAGTCCTCTGCCGCGGGGCCATGCAGCTGCCTGCGCACACTCAATACACAGAAAGCGAGAGCCCATCAGACCGACTGCTACACGCAGCCCCTCTCCTAGCCAGGGGGAGCATGGCGATCTGGGACCTTTCCTGGTGTACGCCCCGGTGAGTCCAAGGACACGTGTTCAGATCAAAACCTGACAATGTGTGGCTCAGGCGGAAGCTGTACTCAACAGTTCACTGGCCCTACGACCTTAACAGAGGCCAAACAAAAGCCAGGCACAACAGCCCTTACAGAAGGGACTGGGCCCAGCAACTTTTAAAAAGCCATGAAGAATGCCCTGTTCTATGCTATTCCGGGGGTAAGCCTGTAAGATGTCTGGCAAAATCACCAGAAAACTTTCTACTTACCAAGCATATCATTTAAATAATACTCTACGAAAACCTAGCAATTAATGATGGAAAATATGAATATTTATACTGTAGCTGGACAGAAAGTAATCATTTTGTGCCTATTTCCATTTTCTGCATCGAGTGATATTTAAAAATATTTCTTAAATTGCAAACCTTATAGGAGCAAGTAAACTGGAAAATGGCTAGATAGCCCACTGAAGCCTTATACACTCACATGTCCTTGAGCGAAATATCCCCGAGGACCGTGCAGAAGTGTATGTTCCACCCAACCTTGCACTGCCAAACCTTGGCGGCAAGAAGAATGGCTCCCAGCAGGATCCTTCTCCAGTTAGCAGGACAGACGTCTATCTCAGCGTATGACACAAGCCTTTCTAAGTAGACCTGCAAAGAGGAGAACACTGCTCTGCGATTTCAGCTCTGTGTAAGTGCTGTGCGAAGACAGATTACTGTGGCCAGGGATTTAGCTCAGTGGTGCTGCCGCCTGCCTCGCAAGCACAGAGTTCCGAGTTCAATCCCTGGTACCAAAAAAAATAAAAAAGACCACTGTGAATGACTGGTTCCTTCTGTGTCTGAACAGAGGGGAAGTCCCTCCTACTTCTGGGTGCTATAGAGATTCTGTTCACAGATGGAAATCAGACACCTCTGCTGCTCATGTATTTCCTGTCTAACTTTGGTGACAGGATGACTGGACAGCTCAGCCAAGGTCGTCCAGCAGCGTGGCACTGTTATCACACTCATGGAGGCCACAGAGACAGGCCTGGTGTAAAGCTGTTCAATAAATGCTGAGCTTCTCCAACATGCACTGTAGCATTCCCAGCCGGTAGTTTCAGAATGGTTTTAGACAGGTCATGGTCAAATGTAATGCCCGACTCAGAGAGAGCACATTTTTATCTTCCTTTCACAGTATGAACCCTTTTGGGGCACTATCTGGTGGACAGGACCGCCTCCCAGTGACAGCTGAGCAGAGCACCATGGCAGGTGCAGGACTTCAAGCTGTAGTTTCCTCAAACTCAGGGCCTTTCTAAAGAACCCATGTGTAAACAGGACAGTCCTTCTTGCTGCCTCTGTTTTCCCATCCCCACTCCTCATGAAAACCCATTCTCCCTCCTACATAGTCAGAACCTCAGTCCATCCTGCTGGCTTCATGACAGGAAGAACAGAGCTGCCAGTCTATCCCTGGGACTCCTAAACTTCCACGCAGTTGGTGAGACAACCTCACATACTCTTTACGTACATCAAACATCTATTCCACAAAGAAATGGGTGAGCTACCCGCTGAGTAAAGACTGTAGAGGGAGCTGTGATTTGCTGTTACTTCAATCTGAGCGATAGAAAAGTCTGCAGATGCTCAAGTCCCTCACATAAAATGGCTTACGATTTACACATAATCTATGCACCCCCTCCCAGACTGTAAAGCATTTCTAGGCTACGTACAACACAAACTTCAATGTAAATGGCAGGTAAAGGAAGTTATACTATACTGTCGTGCACAAAAGGACAAAAAAACCCATAAATTTTCCCTAAATGGTAGAAACTGTAGATGTAGAGCTCACAGACATGACAGGGCAGACTGGATATGCTATTTGAACTCTTTGTATCAAAACAAAAAGGAAAGGCTTTATAAATCTTATAAATTATTTATTATAAATGATAAAATCTCACCTTCAGAATTCTGTATGGGTAACACAAAGCTCCTCAGCTCCTCAGGCTAACAAAGCTTTTCTAAGAACTGCTGGACTGCCATCCTGGGCAGCATCGCGAGAAGACAGCAGCACTCAGCAGGGATGGACTGACGCCCATAACCAGGGAACAGAGAGCTGAAGGCAGTGAAGTGTCTGGGGACACAGCCTGGGACCTGGCTTGACCCGCACAGAACCAGTCTCTGTGGCTCACGGGGCCCTGTTCCTGCTCTCCTTCCCACCCCACAGCACGTGTAAGGGCTCACGGTGTTAAGTGACCATGTGCACTGAGGTATGGGGCAAAACTCTCCAACTGCCTTTAACTGATTTGTGGTAAGAAAAGTGAAGACATCATTTTAAACGATAATGATTGTGGGACCCAAGTATGCTTATTTGCTTTCCTCTGATAGGCTTCTCTTAATAAAGTTCTCATGATAATTTCAGGAGTTTAATTTGAAAAAAAAGACCTTGCTCTGTGTACAAGACCAGTTTCTAGGCATCCTTGATAAATAAGTAACATCTTACCAGACTTATTATTGTGCATTCAGTTGGTAATGATCCACAATAAAAAATAAAGGTAAGAAAGTTGTAAATACAGCTGGGTTCAGGATCATGCTCAAAGTATTCCTCTGGACGCTCCTCTCTCTGAAAGGAGAAATGACGCAATGTGAGAATCCCCTGAAGAAAGCTTTTAAGTACTCTTAAGACAGCAGTCTTCACCTCTCGCCCCTGTGTTCCGTAAGTAATTTCAGTTGCGTTGTATGTCTTTTCACCTTCAACTAGAAACACTGGAACCTTTTACTATGCATAATGACACTGTGCTGAGTGAAGACCACAGTGGCCCCATGAGTGACCACCTTGTGTGCCACCACCACTTCACTCTCCGTGAGGGCTGCACAAGGTGGAGTCGCTGTCAACCCATCTCTCGGGACGTGCTGCACTGGTGAGCCACACACAAGGCCACAGGCTCAGAAAATCAATACCCCTTGCTACTTTTGCCTCCACAAATTCATCTTTAGCCTGAAAGTCTTTTTGATTATATGCTGTATTCTTTCTTAATAAAGTCTAAAATGATGTAATTAGTGTCCTGCAACCACAGCCTCTAGGGATGCAGTCACATAGAACAGTCAGCAGTCATGTGACTAATATGCCTGAGGAAGTGACTTTTAACATTTTTATGTCATTTTTAACCTAATTCTCTCCTTAGAGATTTCACATGTTATGAGATTTATTAACTAATGTTTGTATTTGTTGGATGCTACTAAACATTATTTTTTGAAAAGCTACATTTTCTGTTATTCGGGTAGTACATTTTTACCTTAGATCGATAACAGAGCTGCAAGTCACTTCTCACTCTATCACAGCCCTGAAAAACCCTCCTTTCTGAGAAAGATGCAATACAACATGAGGTGGAATAGGATGTGATTTAAATTCAAATAGAAGAGTGTGACTGACTTCTGGCAATTCATGTCAAAGGAAAATAGCATGAAAGAAACACAACTCCATGAAGTCAAAAATTATAGTTTAAAAAAAGGTGACACTTACTGTGAATGGATGCCTTCTCTCATCCAAAATATCCAGGGATCTATTTGCATCTCTATAAAAGAAGAAAGTACATCTAAGTGCATTCATTTATATCTTAGTCAAATCCTTGCTAGGAGTAGAGGAGGATGGAGAAAGAGCCCTAACCTTCAACACCCTAGTTTTACAAATTCTTCTCCTGGATTTTGCCCTTTAGACTTCTTTGTATTCAGGGCATCAAGGACTGTGAAGACTTTTCTAAGATGACCAGCTAAAGGTGCCTGTAAGTAATGACTCTCCCCAATGGGCAATGCTAGTAAACCAGCAGTGGTAGGGACTCAAGTCTAGAAATGTAACAAATGTGAATGAGATTCAGACTTCCCAGGCTTTTCCTCCTTCAGGGCTCTATGTTTTCACTATATTTCTTGTCTCTGTTAGGTGAGTTTAAAAATGTAGCTGTCTTTTTATAAGAGACCAGTGTTTTCATTCAACTAATACACTCCCATGAACCAGTGGTTTGCTGTGGTCTGTGACCTCTGCAGATTCCCCAGGCTCTGTTTCAGGAGGCTTGGAGATCAAACTGTCCTTACAAATGCAGGAAGACATTACTTGCTTTTTCACCGTTGGACACCTGGAACACTTGTATAAAAGCAAAAGGAAGTAAAACTTCTGATTTCTCAGCATGCTTTAAGACTGCGGCACCAAGCTGCATCAGCAGTCATTCTGCTTATCATTATCACTCAGAGTTTTGTTTAAAAGCCTGCTTCTCTTAAGGTCCTTGGTGAAGCAGAGAAGACTAATGTTAATAAAGCTTGGCCCTTCTTTTTAATACTATGAATACGTGAAAAGTTCACATAAAGTATTTCTGCATACTGAAGTATATCTGTGTTCAGGAAAAGCACTTGTGATTTAGCTGTGAACTGAACAGGCTGCTTATCATAGAACACCGTTTTGAAGTGAAACTATGCTAAGACTGGTGATGATATAAAAGTGTTTTGGATGTTATAAAGAAATCTGAACCGATATTTTCCAAGCTGACCAATGTATAAATCATGTACTGGTAAAACAACTATTCTTTGTGCAAGATGCAGCCGTGAGTATTAATGTAACAATTTCACAGACACCATGTAAAATCTCGCTGAACCTAATTCAAGAAACTAATGGTTACGGTGTTTAATGGAAAGTAAAAGACTATTCACAATTATCTGAAAGTTTGAAAAAACACATGTATGTCCAACTGTGTATCTCCATGATATTAAGTTGTCTTCTTATTGTTTCTTCAAAAGTAACTGCAAATGAACCATGAAGTATGAGAACCTAATTGTGTTCTACTCAGTCAAATGAAGATTTACACTTAAGGGTAAAGAGAGATGTATCTTTCAACCAATGAAAAAAGGAACAAAAAATGTTAAGAGTTACAGAGGACAGGTTTTTTGGTATTTATGTTAACAAAGTGGTTCATATTCAGCAGGAATCTTGCCCAACAGTAGACATTTTTGTTTACCAGAAAGTTCCTGGCATCCACCAGGCAGAGGGCAGTTACCCTGGCTAAGCACCCTGCCCTGTGTAGGACAGTCCCCCACAACAAAGGATCACCTAGCTCAAAATATCTACAGGTCCAAGACCAAGAAGCCCTGTGTTAACACCGCCTCCCCCCCACACGTATGCACACACAAACATATACACTTTTAACTCTCAATTTTAATTTTTAAAAGAGTAAATATCAATAAAATCCACAGAACTAAATATTCTCTGGGATCTTTTTTTTCAACAGTTCTAATCCCAGCAACAAAAAACCTAAAATGATTTGCTTCCATATGTTACGAAAAACACACTACAGCTTATGATGCCTGCAGTCGTGACCTAATACTACACTTGGCATAGTGCAAATTAACTGGCATAGTAAGACAGATTTTTAAGAGCTCACCTGTTCTTTATGTGATAATATACTGCTAAGGTCACACTGTGGAAGGAAAAAAAATTGTTAATGATTGAGTTTATCATTTGTTGACACTGAAGACAAATTTTCGAGAGGAGACCTGGCACCGCCTTCAAGTTCTCCAGTTTCAGCACAGTACCATATGGGCACTTTCCCGTTTTAATGTTTTGGCTTTAAGGAAACATGTGCTGTCGAAACACCTTTCTCTTGTTTATACATTATTGCATATTTCCCTGTCATTTGGGTTTCTAACCCTAAAACCTCACCCCTGGGAAAGGGCTACATATCCGCCCACATGCTTAAACTTAAACCACACAATAGTTTTGTTTTGTTTTGGTACCGGGGATTGAACTCAGGACCTTGCGCTTGCAAGGCAGGCGGCAGAATCACTGAGCCGAATCCCCAGCCCACAATAGTTTTCTTTTTTGTTTTTTAAGTGGGAAGGCCATGCATTTGTTTCGGTTAACTTACTTCATTGTTTACCTGCCCATCATTTTTTCATTATTTCTCTAAAAGTAAATAATAAAGTGCTGTATACCAAATTAAAAACAATCACTTCTCCAAGACAAGAAAACTTCCTAGTAAATGTTAGTGCCCACCAAACTGATGACACCTTTGGCCATCCCGAAATAATCACTGATAATAATGCAGCATATGTCTATATAGTATAATATTCATGGCAAGTATTTCCAAATTAGTTTTAAGTGAAATATTAACAAACAGACACAACTCTTCAGATAACACATTGCTGTATGTCTAAGTTACACACAGATATGGTATATTAGGGAACACAGGGGTCCTGTGAGGTGTGTTACATGCTTCCACTTGCCCTCACCATCTAAAATGAAGCTTAACATCATCAAGGGGAGGCAAATGTGAATTTTAAAAGAAGTCCGGACAGTGTTTTAAAATTTAAACAGTCTCACATTATATGCATCAAGGACGAACATTGCTGTAGTGTTTCAGTTTTATCTCCAAATCGAGTTTAATCACGGACTGACATCACACTGAACCTAACTTTGAAGTTTCATCCATAAGCCTGTTACAGCCGGCGAGGGGTCAGCAGCAGTTCTCCTGTATGAGACTCTGTTAAGCTGTGGTTCCTGAACTTCCCTGCACACTGGAATCATTAAAACCACCCGGGAGCCTTCCGGAGAGAGAGGGACCTGGCAGCCAGGAGCCCTGCGCCATCCAACCCGCACCATGCCCACCTGTGACCAGCCAGAAGGTGAGGACCCCTCGACACTTGCCACGCCCACAGCGGCAACCCACTCAGTGCCTCGGGAGCCTCTGGCCTCCTGGCTGTGCCACACCACAAAGCCACAGGGGACACCAGACCACCATACTGCTAAGTTGACGGGATCATCACCTCCCATCGGGACCTGGACTATCTTCAGGGGAAGGGCAGCTGGAACCTGCAGTAGAACCTTACAGAGTTCAACCCTGTAGGAGGACAGGGAGCTCAACTTGGGACTTGCAGCCAGAAATCTCCCTGAATCCCACAGGCCTGCGACTGGCTTGCTCAGACTCATTGACTTCTATCTGCACACTGCTGCCCATGTGGTCGATTGTGACAGCAGAGACATACCCTCAAGGAGGCCCTTCATTTTCATGTTTATCATTACTTTCAAAATTATTTTTTTGCTCTTATTTTTAACTTTTTTCGTACTCTTTTCAAATTTTTATTTTTCTCTTATTTTCTCTTTTCTCTTTCCCTTCTCTCTCTCTCACACTGACTTTCTTGCTGTCCCACATTGTTCTTCAACTCCCTTTTTGTTCCTGTTCTGGCCCTAATTCGAATTTCTTCTTTATTTTTCTTTTCTTCTCTCGCCTGTGTCCTCTGGGCTCACTGCTAACCTTCCCCTATCCTTCTACCTATCCCTCCCTCCCTCCTCAACTACTTCTAAGTCCCCTTCCTGAAAGGTAAAATTGCTATATTGAAGAATTTATTCACTAAAAACATATGTTGGATTGATCCTCAATTTTGATTTAATTCACACAGTTAAAGGTGATAGATTAATAACTGCCACAAATTGTCATTTTCTAAGTTGTACTTGATGCTATGGTATTGCTGATTGTATCACTTGGGCTAAGGCGTTGTGATTGATCTAAGCAGTTGTCCTTTCTACTATAATGAAAATGAGACAGCCTCAGAGTCATTAGAGACTCAAAATCTAAAGACCACCTACATCTGGAAGACACCTCTGAGAACCAATCGTGTCATAAGAGTTCTAATTACAAGCAACAAAGATACTTACAATAAGCAATTTCGAAGTATCAGCCCAGAAATTAAACCCAGGACAATACCAAAAACAAAAATGAGAAGACATTTAAGCTAAGGCACAAACTCAGGCTTCCACCCCACCAAGGATAAATTCTGGGGGAAACGAGGTGGAAAAGTCTGATAATCAACCACCTGGACACCCTGAACTGACAGCACAGAAGTAACAAAACAGATGAATGAGGCTTTAGAAAAATTCAGAACAGAAATAATTTCCCAGATAACTACAGAGATGGTGAGCCCAGTGAAAGACATGATTAGGGCCTCTAGAACAGAGACAGATAAAAAAAATAGATGAGCTCAGAAACATGCTGGAAGCCATGAATGCCCAGCATAAGAAAGAAACGGAACCATGATCGCCAAGCATAAAAGAAATGGAATCCATGAAACAGATTCAAACAGATATCCAGGAGATCAAAAACTCAACTGAAAGTCCACCCAGCAGTTAAGGGAATGTGAAGACAGAATATCAGATATAGAAGACAGGATTGAGGTTAATGAACATGAAAATCGAGATTTCTTCCAAATAGTAAGGGACCACGAGAAATCAATCCAACAGCTGCTAGATGATGCAAAGAAGAATAACATAAGGCTGATGGGAGTCCACGGAAAAACAGGAGAAAGTACAACTGACAGAAAAATCTGTTCACAGAAGTAACAGTAGGAAACTTCCCAGACAGAGGTAGATAATTGCACATACAGATAAGTGAGGCATATAGAACGCCAACTAGCCATGATCAAAAAAAATCTGCACCTAGACATATAATAGTCAAGATCCCAGAAACCCAACAGAAGAACAAAATCCTACCAGCAGTTAGAGAAAAGAAACAAATCACCTACAAAGGAAAGCCATTCAGAATCACAGCAGATTTCTCAACACAAACCCTCAAGTCAAGGAGAGCCTGGAGTGAAGTATTTCAAGCCCTAAAAGGAAATAACTTCCAACCTAGACTGTTGTATCCTGCAAAATTATCTTTCAAAATTGACAGGGAAATTAAGATACTTAAACGACAAAGAACATCTGAGAAATTTCATGAACACCAAACCAGCACTCCAAACAATTCTAAACAATATCCTAGAAAAAGACAATGAAGATCACAACTCCATGAGACCCAACAGAGGGAAGCCACCAGGCAAGGCAAGAAACTAAAGTGAAAGGGGGAAAAATAAAAAATAAAAGAGCCAACAACAGTAAAACATCATGATATGGATGACTCAATATCTATCAATTATAACCATCAATGTTAATGGCTTCAATTAACCAATCAAAAGAAATAGACTGGCAGAATGGATTAAGAAGTAAAATCCAACAATATGCTGTATACAAGAAACATACCTAACTCAAAAAGAAATTCATAGACTGAAAGCAAAAGGATGGAAAACAGTTCCCCATGCAACGGGAACCTGAAAAAAACAGGGGTAGCAATCTTCATTTAGGGACACAGCAGATTTCAAACCAAAGCTAATTAAGAGAGACAAAGATGGTCACGACATCCTTGTGAAGGGAACGATCCAAGAGGAAGAGATGACAATCCTAAATATATGTGCACCAAATACGAATGCCCCCAACTATGCAAAACAAATATTAATGGACAGGAAAGACCACATAAGCACTAATACAATTGTAGTGGGGGACCTCAATACTCCACCATCACAAATAGACAGATCATCTAGACAAAAAATGAACAACGAAATTCTAGAACTGAACCAATGTATTGAACAAATGGACTTAATAGATGTATACAGAGTGTTCCACCCCTCAAAATCAGAATACACATTCTTTTCAGCTGCACACGGGTCATTCTTCAAAATAGACCACATGCTACCTCACAGGACATGTCTAAGTAAATGTAAAAGAATTGAAGTTACTCCCTGTATATTATCAGACCAGAGTGCAATAAAATTGAAGATCAATAACATAAGAAACTGCAAAACCCCCACAAACACATGGAAATTGAATAACACCCTCCTAAAAAACCAATGGGTCACAGAGGAAATACAAGAAGAAATTAGACAGTTTCTACAAATAAGTGATAATGCCAATGCAACATAAAGGAATCTATGGGACACAATGAAAGCAGTTCTGTGCAGGAAATTCGTAACAGTCAATGGCCATATCAGGAAAACAAGAGAGAACTCCAATTAAGAACCTAATGCAGAACCTCAAGCTCCTATAAAAAGAAGAGCATAACAAACCTGAAGCTCTTACAAGACAGGAAATTATAAAGATCAGAGCAGAAATCAATGCAATGGAGACTAAGAGAATGATACAAAAAACTCAATGAATCAGAGCTGGTTTTTAAGAAAGAAGAAATAAAATCGATAAACCTTTAACCAACCTTATCAGAAAAAGGAAAGAAAAGGCTCAAATCCATGCAATTAAGAATGAAAAAGGTCCTCCCTCCTTCTCTCTTCCTCTCTCCCTCCCCCTCCCTCTCCCTCCCTCCCTCCCTCTCTCTCTTCCCTCTCTTCTCTCTCTGCTGTTCAGGCTGGCCTTGAAATTGCAGGGATCCTCCTGCCTCAGGCTCTCAAGTACTGGGATCACAGAACTCAACAAAAATCCAGTGGAAGGCTTTTCAGCAGGTTTAATAGATGACAATATCTCTACAGGTGGGAAGTCCTTATTATTGGTCCTCCTGATACACTTTATGAAGGTGGTGTTTTTAAGGCTCATCTCACTTTCCCAAAAGATTATCCCCTATCCCCTCCAGCCTCCTAAAATGAAATTCATTACAGAAATCTGGCACCCCAATGTTGATAAAAATGGGGATGTTTGCATTTCTATTCTTCATGAACCTGGTGAGGATAAATATGGTTATGAAAAACCAGAGGAACGCTGGCTCCCTACCCACACTGTGAAAACCATCATGATTAGTGTCATTTCCACGCTGGTGGACCCTAATGGCAACTCACCTGCTAATGTGGATGCTATGAAGGAATGGAGGGAAGACAGAAATGGAGAATTTAAAGGGAAAGTTGCCTGCTGTGTAAGAAAAAGCCAAGAAACTGCTTTGGAGTGACATTTATTCAGCAGCTAGAAATGTCACTTGTTTCAGGGTCTCCAACTGAGAAACATGGCACTGTTTTCCTGCACTCTACCCACCTATTGCTGGACTTCTGTTGTAACAAGTTGGCAAACACTGGCTGGAACTGGGCTGCAATAAAACATGCCAGTCATCAATGCTGACAAGAGCCTAACAAGTGCCAACTTTCAGATGATTATGCATTTTGAATTCTAGTGAACTGTTTTTTGGGGTTTTTTTTCTTGGTACCAGGGCTCGAACTCGGGACCTTGTGCTTGTGAGGCAGGCACCAGAACCATTGAGCTAAATCCCCGGCCCCTCTAATGGACTGTTTTAAACTTCAGAAAGAACTGTACATAGCACAACATGATCCGGATAATATATGTACTGTTCATGTACAGCCACATACATACCTTATACCAAATAATGCTTTCTTGTAGTAGAATAAGAATCGGGTAAATTCTAAAAGATTTTGGCAGGTTCTCTTTCCCTATTCATTGTTTATCAGTTTTAAAAGACTCCTTAAAGCATGTGAGATGAAAAGCAATTAGGATTGAAAGTTTCCATTTAAATTTCCTTTGAACCATTAAGGCTTCATGAAACTCCTTTCACTTACTAAACTTTTCTATCTTCTTTGTTTTGACACACTCCCTTTTGCTTTTGTCTCTTCTGCCTGCCAGAAAGTTAAGTCATTTAGTTCAAATACTGAAACAGTTAATAAGCAGTTACTTGATTTTTAATGATGACGCCAGAGGAGTGGTCATCACTAGGTGCTTTTGTCCTTTTGGTATTCTAGTTGCGCCCTTGGATTGGATGTAGCAATAACATTTTCTGGCCATTGAGTGCTCTTGATCCCAGTCATTAACCCCAAGAACTGAAAAAAGAAAACTGTTGGCTTTTAATTCAGCTTATTGAAATTTGCCCCAAACAGTACCAAATTCTTGTTTAGTTTTATTTTTGCCCACAATTGCCCGATATTAAGGCTGGATAAATAAAGCATGCATAGCTACTGGCTTTGTACTTCTGGGTTTGCTATTAAAAATGCTATTTGCCCTCATACCCTTCTTAGTCCTTCATATTTCTTTGTCTCTATTCTTCTACACTGCAGATTTTTCCTCACCTATTGTACAAAGAAATTGTGATGTATATTTTCATGTAATTTGATTTTGGAATTCTGCCACTTTATGTAGTGAGTTCTTCCAAAATACAATTTTTCCCAGTAAAAAAAAGAATGAAAAAGGTGAACTCACAACAGATCCAGCAGAAAGCCAGAGGATCATCAATACCTACTTCGAGAACCTCTACTCCAATAAAATGGAAAACACAGAAGAAATGGACAGATCCCTAGATACATACGAATTGCCAAAGTTAAATGAAGACAACATAGAAATCTAACATCCCAATTACAATGAGTGAAACTGAAAATGTAATAAAAATTTTACCAACAAAGAAAAGCCCAGGTCCTGATGGATTCACTGCTGAATTCTACAAGACATTTAAAGAAGAACTATCACCATTACTCTTTAAGGCTCATCAAGGAAATTGAAAGGCAAGCAAGGCTTCCAAATTCATTCCTGGAAGCAAGTGTTACTTTGATTCCAAAAACAGGGAAAGACCCAACCCAAGAAGAGAACTACAGGCCAATCTCCCTAATGAACACAAATGCAAAAATCCTCAACAAGATACTGGCAAACAGAATACAGAGGGGCATCAAGAAGATCATACACACCCTGGCCAGGTTGGATTTATCCCAGGGATGCAGGGATGCTTCAATATACATAAATCAATAAATGTAATACACTGTATTAACAGAATCAAAGACAAAAAACATATGATCATCTCAATAGATGTAGAAAAGGCAATCGTCAAAATCCAACACCCATTCATGATAAACACCCTACAGAAAACTGGAATACAAGGTATTTATCTCAACCTGATTAAGGCTATCTGTGAAAAACCAACAGCCAACATCATACTAAATGGTCAAAAGCTGAAAACTTTCACACTAAAATCAGGAACAAGACAAGGATGTCCACTATCACCACTCCTGTTCAATATAGTTCTGGAAACATTAGCCACAGCAATTAGACAAGAGAAAGAAAGAAAAGGAATAAAGATAGGAAAGGAAGAAGTTAAAACTGTCATTATTTGCTGACAACATGATACTCTACATAGAAGACTCAAAAACCTCTGCCAAAAGACTTCTGGACTTAATTGCCAGACTCAGTAGAGTAGCTGGATACAAGGTCAACAGTCAAAAATCAATGGCCTTCTTATACACGAATAACAGACTCACTGAGAGAAAAATTACGGAACCAATTCCTTTTATAATAGCATCCAAAAAAATGAAATATCTAGGAATCAATCTAACAAAGGATGCAAAAGAGCTCTACACTGAAAACTACAACACTCTGAAAAACAAGATCAAAGAGGATACAAGAAAATGGAAAGACATTCCTTGCTCCTGGGTAGGAAGAACCAATATAGTGAAAATGGCCATACTTCCAAAACTGCTATATAGATTTAATGGAATGCTGATTGAAAGTCCAACAATGTATTTCACAGAACTAGAGAAAACAATCCAAAAATTCATTTAGAACCAGAAGAGACCTAGAAAAGCAAAAGCAATTCTGGGCAACAGAGACATGGCAGGGGTTATCACAATCCCCAACTTGAAACTACACTGCAAAGCTACTGTGATAAAAACAGCATGGTACTGGCAAAGAAACAGACCCAAGGATCAATGCAACAGATTAGAAGATGCAGAAACAGCTCCAGACACACTCAGCCATCTCATCTTTGACAAAGGAGCCAAACACCCTCATTGGAGGAAAGATAGCCTCTTTAATAAATGGTGTTGGAAAAACTGGAGTTCAACCTGCCAAAGATTAAAACTAGATCCGTATCTATCACCATGCACTAAACTAGGATCGAAGTGGATGAAAGATCTAAATATTAAAATAGAAACACTAAACTTGCTGGAAGATAAATGAGATACAACTCTGGACATTGGCATAGGAAAAGACTTTATGAACAAAACCTCAGCAGCATGGGACCTAGCACAAAGAATCAATAACTGGGATCTCATCTTATTAAAAGTTTCTGCACTGCAAGAGAAACCACCAACAGAGCTAACAGACAACCTACAATGTGGGAAAATGTTTTAGCAGCAGTACCTCAGACAAAAGACTACCATCTAGAATACATAAAGAATTGAAAAAAATAAGACCCCCTCAAATTCAAAGATCCAATTCAAAAATGGGCATCTGAAATGAACAGACATTTCTCAGACAAAGAAGTAAAAGCAGCAAATAAACATATGAAAAAATAATCAACATCGCTGGTCATTTGAGAGATGGAGATGAAAACAATGCTGAGATTCCACCTCACCCCAGAAAGAATGGCTGCTATCAAGAAATCAACCAATAATAAATGTGGCAGGGGTGTGGGGAGAAAGGAACTCTTCTCCATTGTTGGTGGGAGTGCAGACTGGTGCAACCACTGTGGAAATCAGTATGGCGATACCTCAAAGAACTAGGACTAGAGGTCCCATTTGACCCAGCTATTCCCCTGCTGGGTGCTGGGTATCTTCCCCAAAGAATTAAAAGAATCATACCACAGCGATATATGTGCACCCATGTTTACAGCAGCACAGTTTGTAATAGTGCAAGGTTGGAAACAGCCCAAGTGCCCATTAACTGGAAACTGGATAAAGACAGTGTGGTTTTAAAATGGAGTACTACTCAGTCATAAAGAATGAGAAACTAGAGACATTTTTAGCTAAATGGATGCATATTGAGGACATACTCTTAAGTGAAATAAATAGGACACACGTGTAAATACCAAATAGTTTCGGGCCGGGGATTTAGATCAGTGGTTTCATCACCTACCTCACAAGCACAAGGACCCAAGTTCGAGGCCCAGTACCCAAAAAACAAAATAGTTTCTCTAGTGTGAGAAACTGAAAGTGTAAATAAGGATTAAAATGCTTGACATGAATAACTGATTATTTGAAATAGGAAGAAAAGGTACAAAGGAGTAGAGGAAGTGGGAGGGGAAGGGGAAAGGAAAGAAGGGAAAGGAAAAATTAGGAGAAAAGGAAGAAGTAGAAACAAAGTCTTTGTAAATAGGGAAGGGTGGAGGGGGTCAAGGGAGGGCAGGGGAATGGGGAAAAAATAAGAATCACGATACAGCGTGTACAGGTACAAGCATCCAATGATAAATGTAAATGTATTGTATATTTAAAATGTACCAATAGGGCCAGAGATTTAGCTCAGTGGTTTCTCTGCCTGCTGCACAAGCAAAGAAAAAAGCTGTCCTGAATTTTACTTCAAGACACTCTGATTAAGTGCCACAGGGTACAATTTGGACCAAAGAGTACTTTAATGTTACCCTGGGTGATTCCAACATGCAATGAAGTTTGCCAATGACTTAAGAGTTTGGGTCAGAATCACCGGGAATGCTTTTGTGTGTATTATTACACCTTGCCTTCATCCCTGATTTCCTAGAGCTTCCAAGTGCCCATAGATCGATGGGAAGGTGCAGGTGGGGAAAATGCATGTGTTTGCAGACACGTATTTTGAAATAGTTGTGTAACTGATTCTAATAAGGTTTACCCATTTTATTGAGAACAATGAGCTATTGGGTTGGGGATTTAGCTCAGTAGTTCCTCCACCTTCTTTAAATACGCAAGGTCCCAAGCTTGATCCTCGGTACCAAAAAAAACAAGTGTATTCATGAGAACAAGGAACTATTACCCCATGATAAACATTTTTTAAAATTTTCCTAAATGCCTACTTGTCCTATTATTAAATATTTATTTGAAAAGTAGTGCACACAATGATTTAACAAAACACAATGAAAGCCAACTAAAACTTACTGTACTTCAAAGCAAAATTCTAAACATTAGACTAAGATGGGGAGAAAAACAAGTGTGAATTGAGGAACATTGCTCTTTAAAACTCTAGGCTGAATTATACATTGAACCTTTACAAGGGTTTTAATGCAAAAGAAACTGGCAACCCTATCAAAGCAGAGCAGCTTTTCAGTCATGAATTTGGGGTGCTGGCTGAATATAAACATTCAGTAATTACTTGATAGATGCCAAATTTCAAAACTTAGGCATAGTGCTGAGGTTTTGCTGAAACACAATTTGATCTCAATTACTATTGTAAATGTGAGAGAAAAATACACCAGGTATGTGAACTTGTAGTTTTTAATACAAGTAGAAATTACAGTGGTACCTCAGTACACAGACTTAATTCTTTCTACAATTCTGGTGTAAAGTAAATTGAATGAGAACTGAATCAAATTTCCCCATAAGGTCAGGTCAACATTAGACCTAACCATTGAATTTGATTAGCTGGGGCTGGGAATTTAGCTCAGTGGTTCCGGCGCCTGCCTTGTAAGCACGAGGTCCCGAGTTCGATCCCCCGTGCCAAAAAAAAAAAGGAAAAAAGAATTTGATTAGCTTTCATCCAATTCGGTTTTTGACCAGAACTGTGCAAAGAATTAAGTTTGTGAACCAAGGCAGCACTGTGCTGATGATCAGCTAAAAAGAAAAGCTGACACATGAGAAACAAAATTAAATTCTTATGTTATTTACATTTTTTGACTGAAAAAGTGAAATGAAGGATAAGGGCATTAACATTCTAAAGAAATATAAGCTACATTCTGAAAACCAAAACTCATAACCCCAAGGGACATGGATAATGTTCCCTGGAGAACCCCAACTCGGTGGGGAAGTTCTGCACCTGGCTTTTAATAAGGTTGAAAGATTCCTGTCAGGGTCTTCTCATTGCATATCTCTGATTGTGACCCATCAGTGTAGGGGGAAGGGGTCTGTAGGCAGGGAAAGAATAAAATAGGGGGCTCATTAGGTTTTCTGGCTAATCCTAACTAGAAGGAGTTAAAACTTTACTGGGAAAATTCCCCTGAGAACAGTCTCAAGCTCAAGGGTAGAGAAAAGAAAAAACACTTCAAAAGAAAGGCACCAAATGGCCTTGGAACTTGCACCCAAAACCAGAGAAGAGCTGACAAGCAGAGGACAGAGAAAGCCAAGTGCACAAAGCCAAGGCCAGCCGTCCCTCTCTGCTTCCAATAGAATGCAGGGGAAGCAGAAGGTGGAGGGGGGCTGGCTAACTCTGGGGAAAGCTCTATTCAGTGTATACAGGGGTGAACTAACACACAGACACACACACACACACTCGTATCCACTCTAGGGCCACTATATAACTACTACAACAGAGACCCACACCTCCCCTTACTAACTCTAAACTAACCATGAATATGCACCTCCCAGCCAGTCACCTGCCACCCTGGAGATAAGACACTGTTCAAGGACAAATAGACAGAAGTTACATGGACCCCTCCCCTCAAGAAATGACAATGACGGAGGCAAGGGGGCTCAGTCTAATGCCAAGACCGCCCAGGGAACCAGTTGGGTTATGGCAAGTTCCAGGTAGGCAAAGAGTCCTTGGCACCCAATAAAAGCAGCCAAGAACAAAGGCCACAGGTCCTCCATCTTTCCGGAGCCCCCTGCCCTGATTCTTGTCAGGGCAGCTATCTATCTTCTCCTTTTTCTCCCTTTCCAATGAAGCATCCTGCTTTCTAAACTTTGTATCTTTCATTTGTTATGGTGCTGAGTTTATGATACTGGTGAGCTGCTCACATACGATGGAGAGCATTCAAATGCTGATATACTGCGGCACCGACAGAAGAAAGGCTGTCCCTTCTTCCGAGACTCATTTCTAAAGTACTAGACACTGTTTTAGGCCTGTAACTCACACAGAACTAATTGTTTCTTCTAGAAACATCCAATAGAAAGCACCTCTTCTCTTTAAGTTTAACATAAAAGCATGAAATAAAGAAGTACATTTTTCCCAGGATTCTTTATTTGCTAACTGGTGTTCCCTTCTACCATGCAGTCTGAGACTAAAACAAAAACTGAAAATTCACATTTAGCCTCTTCAAATCAATATATATATATATATATATATATATATATATATATATATATATAGTTGCCCCCAGTGTCTTAAACTGAGCATAGAGGAGGATAATCACATGGCTGAAATTACCCAGCACTGCTGGGATGATTTATCAGTGGGAGTCCATCACTTGGGCCTCTGCAACCTCCTGTACTCACCACTCCATCATGTTTATACAACTAGGCAGGCTGAGTGTGCTGTCATCTAGAAATATCCTTGAGCAGGAGCTATACATCCCAATAAGCTGCCCTGGAGATTCCTGAAGGGAAAGGAAAGTAGAAGAGAATGTCACAGTAAGTTAAAACCATAAAAGGTGGGAGTTTTCCCTTGCTTAAAATGTCAAATGACAAACCACTAAGATGTTTCTTACACTGTACAAACTGTTTGAGAGTAGTATCATGCGTATGGCTCTGCAGAGGCCCTTGACTTCCAGGGATGCTCGAGGAATGGGTTATACAGTGCTGCCCTTGGTATGGTACCTATCATCAAACCTGACAAGCATTTAGTGTGAATCCCTTTATAAATATTATAACAAGTGTAAAGTAAGATTTTAGAGATTTTCTCTTTCTACTATTCAGTAACCAGAAGAAAATGCAATGCCTTAAATTAATACTGGCACAATATCAGCAAACAAAAGCCTAGTACTTGATTGATTAGTTAACTTACATGAGTGTGTTAGTGTGATGAAACAAATGTGTCAGAGTCAAAGGACTCTGTGCCAGGGCTGCTCAGTTACGAACACGCCAGGGCCATGGGGGTCTCTGCGCCTGTCCCCTTACCAAGAGTGCAGAATCTTTAAGATTCCCTCACATCTAACACAGATGACAGAAACAACCTTGGGACTTGAACATTCAGTTCATTTTTAGGTAGACATTACTCCCATTACATTACTCCCATGGAAAGCCTCAGCCACTCAAGGTTTTATTAATTTTATGCTCTAAGCCATGTGATACACATCAGGACACATTCCGGTCTCATCCATCCTGCTCCTGCCTACACTGCCGTTTTCTTCCTCCATGTCCTGCACATTTGACCCCATCTACCTTCATTCAGTTGGGGCACAATTCTGGTGCCTATGGAAAGTGATTGGGTCAGAAACAGCCAGCCAGTTTGTCCGGCAGAACCCACAGCAGGTTCCCAACTCAGAAGCACACAGCACCTTGGAGTAAAATGCGAAACAGAGGCCAAGAAGAACCGTAAGAAATAAACATGCAAACCTGTTCCCATCACTGCAGAATGCAGATGTTATATTCTAGAGATACTAAATCTGACAGCCCTGCAGATGCCAAGTGTATCAAGACTAAAACTGGAAAATAACAGGGGAAAACTGTACACCAAACAATTTCTGGAAACCAGGCTGCCTTGACTGTACTCCCCAGGTAGAAGGCCGGGTGCTTCTTCTCTGAAGAAATCAGACTGCCCCAGCGACCCGGTCCCAGATAATATACTAGGGTCCAACAATGAAGAGCTAGCTTTGCTGCCAAATTCTTGCAGTGAGGCCCATTAGTTAACAAAAAGTCTTGTGCACATAGAGTATTTCCAACCAGAGAATGCCGGGACAGCCACACACTTCAGGGAAGCCTTCAGCAAGAGCAACAGGGACAAAGGAATTTGTGGGAGTTCTCAAAATTCAGCAGCAAATGAAAACTTTAAAACATTTCAATACAAGGTTCAATCAAAGCACAAACTCAAGGAGTCTCTAGTACATAATCAGTGCCAAAGGAAACACCAGAAAATGGAAAGGGGATGGAAATTTGACATTAGCGAAGAAATACTAGTCTGACAGGCACACTATCTGGATAACCAAACTATAAGAAAAAATTGGAGAAAATACCAAGAATTAAAAGAGAAGGAGGCAGAGTGCAGACCTTAATGGCCATCCCAATAAGATGAAAAGTCAGTAACAAAACTTATTGTGTTCTTTCAGCATCCCAGAGATAGAGAAGATACCAAAAGCTTCCGGGAGCTGGCTAGAACTAGTTATTTATCATGCGTATAACAGGATGGCAACAGAGTTAAGACCAACACTAGGAATAAGAAGACCATTGTGAAAATTAGCTTCAACCTACAAGTGTATGTTCCATTAAGTAGGAGGGGTTTCCTTCCTGGTTAGATCTTTCAAATTATCGATATGGCCGAGGATTTAGCTCAGTAGTTCTGCCGCCTGCTTCGCAAGTGCAAGGTCCCGAGTTCGATCCCCTGTACCAAAAAAACCCCCACATCGGTATGGCCTCCTTCTCCAGCAAAATGTGTTCCAGTAACACAGGGGAGTGCAGCAAGACAGAGGAAACAAAAGAATCCAGGACAGTGAGGACAGCAGTTATACAAGAACCAGATGACTTCACGGAGACATCCCAGAGAAAGATCGAGACAGCAGGCCTAAGGGAAAGCCAGCCTTACTAAGGTAGGAAAGACTTAACGAGGGCAGCCTCAGGGAGAAAATGAAACAGCTGTGTTTTAAGACATGGAAAATATCTTGATAAGCATGCGAGAAATGTTCTAACATGGGGGTGGCTGCTAAGAACACTGCCCAATTGAAAATAGGAAATTAATTCCTCCCTCGCCACAAAAAAAGGAAGACTGAAAACAGAAAGACCAGGACGCCATAGCAAGTCAGCAATCCACTGGATCCCCCCCCGCCGCCCCCCGTGCCCGGCCTCTTCCATGCACCGTCAACTGGTTCCACACTACAAAGACGCAGAGGACACTGGACCACCAGACCACTGAACTGGGTAAGTTGGAGTCATCTTCACCTCCCATCAGGACAGGGACTATCTTCAGGGGAAGGGCAGCTGGAACCTGCAATACAACTCTGCAGAGTTCAACCCTGCAGGAGGACAGGGAGCTCAACTTGGGACTTGCAGCCAGAAATCTGCCTGAATCTCACGGGTCTGCGACTAGCTCGCTGAGACTCATTGACTTCTATCTGCATACTGCTACCCACACTGTCTATTGTGACGGCAGAGACATACCCTGAAAGAGGCCCTTCATATTCATTTTATTTTTTTATTCCCAAAATTAGTATTATTAGTTTATTTTTTTCTCTCTTTTTTTTGCTCCTCTTATCTTTAATTTTTTTCCTACTCTTTGCAAATATTTGTTTTTCTCTCCTTTTTTTTCTTTTATTTTCTTCTTGTTTTCTCTTTCCTTTCTGTCTTCCACTCACTCTCGTGCTCTCCCACATTGTTCATCTTCCCTTTTTGTCCCTGTTTTGGTCCTCATTCGGAGTTCTTCTTTATTTTCCTAGTATTCTCTTTTTCCTTCTCACCTGTGTCCTCTGGCCACACTGCTAACCTTCCCCTATCCTTCTTCCCATCTGTCCCTCCCTCTCAAACCCCTTCGAACTCCCCATCACAAAGGGTAAAGTTGTTATATTGAAGAGTTTATTCACTATATGCTGGGTTGGTCCTCGATCTTGATTTAATTCTCACAGCTAAAGGTGATAGATTAATAACTACAACAAAATGTCATTTTTGAAGATGTACTTGATGCAATGGTGTTGCTGACTGCATCACTTGGGCTAACGTGTTGTGACTGATCTAGTCAATGAACCTTCCTAATACAAGGAAAATGAGATAGCCTTACAGTCATTAGAGACTCAAAACTTAAAAGACCAGCTGTATCTGGAAGACACCTCTGAGAAGCAATCATTCCATAAGGGTTCTGATTACAGGCAACAAAGATACCTACAATAAGCAACTTCAAACTATCAACCCAGGAGTTAAACCAAGGACAGTACCAAAAACAAAAATGAGAAGACATTTAAGCAAGACACAAACTCAGACTTCCACCCCACCAAGGGTAAATCCTGGGGGAAATGAGATGGAAAAGTCCCATAACCAACCACCTGGATACCCTGAACTGATAGCACAGGAAGTAACAAAACAGATGAATGAGGCTCTAGGAAAACTTCAAAGCGGAAATAATCTCCCAGATATCTACAGAGATGGTGGGCAGAGTGAAAGACATGATTAGAGGATCTAGAACAGAAACAGATAACAAAAAATAGATGAGCTCAGAAACATGCTGGAAGCCATGAATACCCAGCATAAGAGAGAAATGGAAACCATGGTCGCCCAACAGAAGAAAGAGCTGCAATCCATGAAACAGATTCAATCATATATTCAGGAGATCAAAAACTCTACTTGAAAGTACCCACAGCAGATTAAGGGAATCTGAAGATAGAATATCAGATATAGAAGAGAAGATCATGATTAGAGACCATGAAAATAGAGATTTTTTAAAAAATAGTAAGGGACCATGAGAAATCAATCCAACAACTGCTAGATGATGCAAAGAAGAATAACATAAGACTGATAGGAGTCCATCAAAAAACAGGAGAAAGCACAATTGACATAAAAAAACTTCACAGAAGTAATAGTGGGAAACTTCCCAGACAGAGGTAAAGAGTTGGACATATAGATAAGTGAGGCATATAGAACTACAACTAGCCATGATCAAAAAAAATCTACATCTAGACATATAATAGTCAAGATCCCAGAAACCCAACAGAAAAACAAACTCCTACAAGCAGTTAAGAGAAAAGAAACAAGTCACCTACAGAGGAAAGCCCATCAGAATCACAGCAGACTTTTCAACACAAACCCTCAAATCAAGGAGAGCCTGGAGTGGAGTATTTCAAACCCTAAAAGAAAGTAACTTCCAACCTAGACTGTTGTATCCTGCAAAATTATCTTTCAAAATTGACGGGGAATTAGATTCTCAAACGACAAAGAACACCTGAGAAATTTCATGACCACCAAACCAGCACTACAAGCAATTCTAAACAATATCCTAGAAAAAAAGCAATGAAGGCCACAACTCCATGAGGCCCAACAGAGGGAAGCCAACAGGCAAGGTAAGAAACTAAAGTGAAAAGGGGAAAAATAAGAAATAAAAGAGTCAACAAAAGTAAAACATCATGACAAGGATAAATCAATATCTATCAATTATTGGGCCGGGGATTTAGCTCAGTGGTTTCGCCGCCTGCTGTGCAAGCTCAAGGACCCGAGTTCGATTCCCAGTACCAAAAAAAAAAAAAAAAATCTATCCCTTATAAACCTCAATGTTGATGGCCTCAATTCACCAATCAAAAGAAATAGACTGGCAGAATGGATTAAAAAGGAAAATGCAGCAATATGCTGTATACAAGAAACATACCTAACTCAAAAAAGAAACTCATAGACTGAAAGTAAAAGGATGGAAAACAGTTCTCCATGCCACCGGAACCCAGAAGAAAGCAGGGGTAGCAATCTTATTTGCAGACAAACTAGATTTCAAACCAAAACTAATTAAGAGAGACAAAGATGGTCACTACATCCTTGTGAAGGGAACAATCCGAGAGGAAGAGATGACAATCCTAAATATATATGCACCAAATACGAATGCCCCCAACTATACAAAACAAATGTTAATAGACATGAAAAACCAAATAAGCACTAACACAATTGTAGTGGGGGCCCTCAATACCCCACTATCACAAATAGACAGATCGTCTAGACAAAAAGTTAACAAGGAAATTCGAGAACTGGACCAAGCTATTGAACAAATGGACTTAATAGAGGTTTACAGTGTTCCACCCCATAAAATCGGAATACACATTCTTTTCAGCTGCACACGGGTCATTCTCCAGAATAGACCACATGCTAGCTCATAGGACATGTCTAAGTAAATGTAAAAGAAATTGAAGTTAACCCTGTATATTATCAGACCACAGTGCCAAAAAATTGAAGATCAATAACATAAGAAACCGCAAAACCCCAACACACACATGGTAACTGAATAACACCCTCTTGAACAACCAATGGGTCACAGAAGTAAAGAAGAAATCAAACAGTTTCTACAAGTAAATGAAAATGCCAGTACAACATACAGGAATCTATGGGACACAATGAAAGCAGTTCTACGTGGGAAATTCATAGCGGTGAATGGCCACATTAGGAAAACAGAGAAAACTCAGATAAATAACCTAATGCAGAACCTCAAGCTCCTAGAAAAAGAAGAGCACAACAAATCCAAAGCTCATACAAGAGAGGAAATTATAAAGATCAGGGCAGAAATCATCAACGCAATGGAGACTAAGAGAACAATACAAAAAAAATCAATGAATCAAAGAGTTGGTTTTTTGAAAGAATAAATAAAACTGATAAACCTTTAGGCAACCTTATCAAAAAAGAAAAGAAAAGGCACAAATATATGCAATTAAGGATGAAAAAGCTGAAGTCACAGCAGATCCAACAGGAATTCACAGGATCATCAACACCTACTTCAAGAACCTCTACTCCAATAAAATGGAAAACACAGAAGAAATGGGCAGATTCCTAGATACATACGAACTGCCAAAGTTAAATGAAGAAGATAAAGAAATTCTAAACACTCCAATTACAATGAGGGAAATTGAAAATGTAATAAAATATTTACCAATAACGAAAAGCCTAGGTCCGGATGGCTTCACTGCTGAATTTTACAAGACATTTAAAGAAGAATTAATGCCATTACTCTTTAAATTCATCAAGGAAATTGAAAGGCAAGCAATACTTCCAAATTCATTCCTGGAAACAAGTGTTACTTTGATTCCAAAAACAGGGAAAGACCCAACCCAAAAAGAGAACTACAGGCCAATCTCCCTAATGAACACAGATGCGAAAATCCTCAACAAGATACTGGCAAACAGAATACAGAGGGGCATCAAGAAGATCATACACACCCTGGCCAAGTTGGATTTATGCCAGGGATGCAGGTCCGCTTCAACATACGTAAATCAATAAATGAAATACACTATATTAACAGACTCAAAGACATAAACCATATGATTTTCTCAATAGATGCAGAGAAAGCATTCGACAAAATCCAGCACCCATTCATGATAAACACCCTACAGTAAACTGGAATACAAGGTATTTATCTTAACCTGATTAAGGCTATCTATGAAAAACCAAGAGCCAACATCCTACTAAATGGTCAAAAACTGAAAACTTTCATGCTAAAATCAGGAACAAGATAAGGATGCCCACTATCACCACTCCTGTTCAATATAGTTCTGGAAACATTAGCCACCGCAATTAGACAAGAGAAAGAAAGAAAAAGAATAAAGATAGGAAAGGAAGAAGTTAAAACTGTCATTATTTGCTGACAACATGATACTCTACATAGAAGATCCAAAAAACTCCACCAGAAGACTTCTAGACTTAATTGACAGATTCAGTAGAGTAGGTGGATACAAGGTCAACCCTCAAAAAACAATAGCCTTCTTGTACACAAATAACAGACTCACTGAGACACAAATTAGGGAACCAATTCCTTTTACAATAGCATCCAAAAAAGTGAAATATCTAGGAATCAATCTAACAAAGGATGCAAAAGACCTCTACACTGAAAACTACAGCACTCTGAAAAAAGAGATCGAAGAGGATACAAGAAAATGGAAAGACATCCCTTGCTCCTGGGTAGGAAGGACCAATATAGTGAAAATGGCCATACTTCCAAAACTGCTATATAGAGTCAATGCAATGCCAATTGAAATTCCAACAATATACTTCATAGAACTAGAGAAAACAATCCAAAAATTCATTTAGAACCAGAAGAGACCTAGAATAGCTAAAGCAATTGTAGGCAACAGAGACATGGCTGGGGGTATCACAATCGCCAACTTGAAACTACACTACAAAGCTACTGTGATAAAATCAGCATGGTACTGACAAAGGAACAGACCCGAGGATCAGTGCAATAGATTAGAAGATGCAGAAACAGCTCCAGACATGCTCAGCCACATCATCTTTGACAAAGGAGCCAACCACCATCATCGGAGGAAAGATAGCCTATTTAATAAATGGTGTTGGAAAAACTGGACTTCAACCTGCCAAAGATTAAAACTAGACCCATACCTATCACCATGCACTAAACTAAGATCAAAATGGATTAAAGATCTAAATATTAAGACAGAAACACTAAACTTGCTGGAAGATAAAAGTTAGGTGGAACTTTTGAAGACACTGGCATAGGAAAAGACTTCATGAACAAAACCTCAGCAGCATGGGAACTAGCAGAAAGAATCAACAACTGGGATCTCATCTTATTAAAAAGCTTCTGCACTGTAAAAGAAACCACCAACAGAGCTAACAGACAACCCCCTCAATTCAAAGACCCAATTCAAATATGGGCATCTGAAATGAACAGACATTTCTCAGACAAGGAAGTAAAAGCAGCAAACAAATACATGAAAACATGTTCAACATCACTCGCCATTCGAGAGATGCAGATGAAAACAACACTGAGATTCCACCTCACCCTAGAAAGAATGGAGGCTATCAAATCAACAAATAACAAATGCTGGCGGAGTTGTGGGGAGAAAGGAACCCTTCTTCATTGTTGGTGGGAGTGCAGACGGGTGCAACCACTGGGGAAGTCAGTATGGAGACACCTCAGAGAACTAGGACTAGAGGTCCATTTGACCCAGCTCTTCCCCTGCTGGGTATCTTCCCAAAAGAATTAAAAGAATCATACCACAGTGATATCTGTGCACCCATATTCATAGCAGCACAGTTTGTAATGGCTAAAGCTTGGAAGCAGCCCAAGTGCCCATCAACTGGAAACTGGATTAAAAAATGTGGTTTTTTAAAATAAAATGGAGTACTATTCAGCCACAAAGAACGAAAAACTAGAGTCATTTATAGCTAAGTGGATGCATATCCAGGCCATACTCTTAAGTGAAATAAATAGGACACACGTGTAAATACCGAATAGTTTCTCTAGTGTGAGAAACTGATAGTGTAAACAAGGGTTAAAATGATTAAAATGAATAATTGATAATTTGAAATAGGAAAAAAGGTCCAAAGACAAACGAATGAAGAGAGGGGAAGGGGAAAGGAAAAGAGGGAAAGGAAAAACTATGAGAAAAGAAAAAAAAAAAGGAAATGAAATCTATGTAAATAGGGAAAGGGTGGAGGAGGTGAAGGGCCCACAGGTAATGGGAAAAAAAAAGAACCAAGATATATCATGTACAGGTACAAACGCCCAATGATAAATGTAAACGAACTGTATACCTAAAGTATACCAATAAAAGAATTAAAAAAAAAATAGAAAGACCAGCTGGGGTTTCTTACTGTACTTGACTTTGTGAACTAACATTGCTTAGGGAAGGGGATCATGCAGGAGAAGTACAGAACTGCTCAGGCCTCAGAAATATTTAAGAGAAAGAATTAAAGGTGTACAAAGAGGCAGCGCAGTGGGACTATTATTGCATAACTCAGCAGTGAACAATAGTCACAATGTAAATACCAATTTGTTATTTAATTTAATACAATCTGGTACATTGCAAGGAAAGAGGGGAGAATAAGGTCATGGTGGAAAGAGGAAGCCAAACATTCAACTGTTAATGACAGAAAAATAATAAATAGTGCTAAAAACTGATGTATTCAATAGTTTACTCATGCCAGGGATGTAGCTCAGTGGGGCCGCATCTGCCTGGCAAGCACAAGGTCCTCAGATTGATCCCCAGTACCAAAATAAATAGATTACTACTGTTTTTTTAAGGGACTAAATAAAGGCAAAATATTTCAAGTGCATCTTTAACTCTATATCCACATTCCTGTAATTAACTTATACATCAAAACCCATCAAAAATGGAAATTACTAAGTCAAAGCCTTTCTGAGTAGACTTAAAACATTGTAGGAAAATGTAAGAGATTTACAAAATGCAGAAAAAGAAGTCCATGGTAACAGACTGGCTCCTCTTTATATTTTTTAGAAATGAAGGCAGAAATATTTTGATTCACTCTTAGTTTCTTATCTTTCCAATTATTTACTTACTTGGTTGATATAGTTGCTTTTCCTCTGATCTCGTGCTAAGAATAAAAAAAAAGAAAAAAACTGATCCATTCTGATACAAATGTCTTAGAAAAGTATATAGAAGTGGCCACTAATTATCCAATGGATTACAAACATACAGAATGAAATAAAAATCTATTTTATTTTTAAAAATAAATCATCTGCCAAGATGAATTCCATAAAGTAAAAACCAAAAACTTAGTTATACCTTTTTTTTAACCTAAAAGATGACAGACTCTCCTTATATGAAAGAAAACTATAAAACAAGCTGGACCAGATGAGAAACTTAGCTAATTAAAAAAAAAAACACGTTAACTTATTGCAAATCTCAACCACTGTACAGACTTTCTTGAGTAAATAAATAGTACTTTATAATTGTACATTACCATACAGCTTAATTACAAGCATCTAACAGCAGACAGCTCTAAGAACCAGTTTCTGGCTAAGCACTGAACTCTCGCTGCACTACAATTCCCCGAAGTATCCTGAAACACCGACTGGGAGTCTACAAGGATACTGCACTGAAAATATGTTGCTAAAAAATGAGTGGGTCTTTAAACAACTGTAAAGTAATCCACCTTAAATCCTGGACTTGAAATGAGTGTGCTGATCTAGCTGAGCAGAGTGTCAATGGCACACACACAAATTCATTTTGCTCTAACAGGATAAATGCTCCAAGAGCAACAGGGGCCACAGTGCCCTCTGCGTTCCCCTCTAACCTCTGAACACCGCTGCAGGCACGTTCCTTCCCCTGAAGAGGGGAGCCCAGGGCAGCCCCTCGGGCTTCCTATGCTCCCCCCGGAGAGGCCCTAGGCCCTCGAAGAAATGGAGAAACACAGCAATGCTAACCAGAAATGACCTGCTCAGGAAGGAAAATTGCACACCAACGCAAATGCAGGTAAAAAACATTTTTCATTGTGCTGCATCTCTCCAAGCAGTATCGAACCTACCTTCCTTAAATTCTTACCATTGAAATCAACTAAAATTTTGGTCACATATGTTTTTTTAACAGAAAAAGAACTGACCAAACATTAAGAAAAAGAAGTCATGGGCCAGGGATTTAGCTCAGTGGTTTCGCCGCCTGCTGCGCAAGCACAAGGATCTGAGTTCAATCCCTAGTACCAAAAAAAAAAAAAAAGATAAAGAAGTCGAGGTGCAGACAAGTTCATACATCTGATTCCTAAAGCAAATAGGACACGAGAAATTTACACTCGTTCCACACATCGGCTATCCTTCTAGGAAATAGCAGAGGAGCATGTTTGCACCAATTCTCAAATGAGGGTGAAAAAGTTTTGAATAGCTGAAAATTCTGAGAACACCATAAATCATAAATGTGCTGTGAGGCAGGCTCACTGGGTAAGAGCACTGTGGGGAATGAGGTTGAGGAGATGATTCAATATCTCTCCCTCTCTTCCCTCCCATATATATGCATAGAACACATGATTTTTTAATTTGTTGATATGCTAATCTAAGTTTAACTAAGTCCTACCATTTCTCTTTAAAATCTCCTCTGTGGAGTTAGAGAAAAGCTCAAAAAGTGTGAAAAAATAAGTACAAATCCATGACTGCATCTTAATCATGTGGTCTACTGTACTGATAAAGTGCCAAAATGCATTAACATAAAGCCACATGCTCTCAATCAGTGACATTTAAAAGAAAATGTATAATCACATAGTAAAAGTAAAGTGAATATACGGAAAGCTGAGAAATGGAAGCCAACGTATGAGTTCTTCTAAATACTGTCTAACGTAGCACAAAAAACAGCAATGGTTTTCAGTCCTATCCTTGATGGGGAGAAGTAGTGTCTTACCGTTTGCATGAAATTTGTTCAGGAAAATTGTGCTTGCCCTTAGATGGTCAGCAGGGTTTGATTCCAGAGCTCCATCTACAGAGGAAAAGAAAAGGATGTGCTGATTTACTTCAGTAGGCAAGTAGATGGCCTTCAAAGTAGCTACACGACACCTTTAATCGTTTAGTAGTGTTGAGAAAGTTTTTAGTTATGAATAGGAAAGAAACACAGGCAAGCATGTAAGAATTCTCCTGGGAACTGTCCAAATGTAGAATCTCTCTACACACCTATGGAATGAAATAGGCTATGTCCTAGGTTTATTTTTCTAAACTTACACCTGAACGATCTAAAGCACATTTTAGATGAATCGAATATGCCCTCCTCCCCTGTCCTACTCACCCCACAGAAATACAAGCACGCCCTTCTGTGCTGACACTGCCACACTGCAGGATCAGTGTCGAGAGCAAGCGCTGTCCTGGCATCATGGATACACTGTCAGATACCAGTTCAGTGAAACGAGTATTTTCAAACAGCAAACATTCTGCAGACAACCGATCGCATGGTTAATCCTAGCTGCACTCAATAAGAGACCGCGTTTTGTTAGCTATTTTGTTTGGTGGCTGTTCAGCAAGGCAGACTTAAGACTGCTTAGAGATGCAATCTCCTGATCTACAAACTCTTCCTGGATGTAAACTGATTTTTTTTTCTTTTACTTTTTCTCCATTTCCATGTACTTTTGATTCTTGGAACTAAGCTGGGAGAATCATTCACTTAGTGAAAACGAAACTTTTGTAACTTTCGTGCTATTACCTGAGGTAATAAAAGTCATCACACACGGCAGGTATGACCCTATTCAGTGACTTCATGCTACTTAACCAATCTTGTGACAAACTGTGCCAAGATTCAGATATAATAACAGTTAAGCAATATTTCCTTAACCTAAACATGTTAAAAATTATTCTACTTTTTAAAAAGGGAGTTCAATGCTCAAATCACACAGCCCTCACCCTGACAAAATCAAAATGCATGCCAACACATTAAAAGAGAATGACTAGTAGTGACTACCATCTAACTCACTGTTTCATACACGGCCTAAGAGTCCTTCTTTTGTCCCCTCCCGGTAATATGCTTAGAATCTTGCATACGCATAATATGAGGCTTCTGGGTTTAACCTGAGCTTGAATCACCCACTTTAATGTACTTCAATGCAGGTCACTAGAAACTGACTGAGGCCTACTCATTGCTCTTCATGGTATTCCTTCCACAGGTTCACTAAAACTATTCTTATGTAAAAGACTCCAACAAAAATTCACGTTTTTGGCATATCTATTAGAAGATGAGAAAATCTTAGTTATGTGGAAAAATAAAGTTATGTTGACAAAGTGACAGAGACTTTCATGGCTGACTGAAGTTTCTGAAGGGATTTGGGACCACTTCCTACAAAAGCATCAATATATTACCATTTGAATTTCAAATTAATTAAATGATTAAAAATTGTTTACAGCAAGGGCCATTTAGCTATCGGCACCTTTATAATGACAAATTTTCAATGAAGTCCAGGAAAATTAAGTATCAACATAAGAGGAACCAGCTTAAAACACACACACACACACACACACACACACACACACACACACACAGGGAGGCTCCAATACTGGCATATTGGAATTCTGAGGAAAGGGCGCGAATGAATATATCAAACAAGTCTTGATAAAGTCCCACAGGACAAGGTATAATAGAGCTCTTAACATGAAGGGTCCAGAATGGGATTTGGGAACCAAAGGGGCCACGAACTGGATGTTAGGGTAGACAGGGAAAGACACTGGCCTCACAGACAGGGAGGAGTAAGTGTGGGAAAGCGAGGCACAGTCACCCGAAACCAGGCCTGAGAAAGCCAGTTCCTGGAACAGAGGAGCCAGAAGCCCCCGGGGCCCTGAGGGTTCGGAAAGTGAGAGCTTCGCCTAAGCCAAACAGTGTCCCCACCACCACCACCACCTTACCTCGGGGCTTCTCCTGGTCACTGATGTGGCACGGGAGGTGGCCATGCCTGGTTCCCACGGAAATCTCAGACTCGCAGTCTGGCTCCACTGGCCCCGTGCGCTGGCCCAGCTCGGGGCTGGCACTGGAGCGCACACAACAGGTCAGAATGTCCCCATGGGGCACCACTGCACCTTGGCTCAGTCCCACTTGAGCAGCTCAGCAATGCAGAGCAGACTCTTCTGCGGTTCTTCCACCCGCCCTCTGGCCAGCAGGCTGGCCTTACCCTCACAACACCCCCCCCCCCCGCCCCCCCAAGCTGACTGGTCTTCTGAGAGGGCAGTGATCTGGCTTATTTAAAGGGGTCAGAGATCCCACAAATGCTAAGAGCCAAAGCCACTGCCAGAGATCAAGCCAGACTTCTTCTCCTTCGGCCACCTCCGACCAACTGACTAGGCCAGCACTTGCCAACTAGAATGCATCCTGCATCACCTGGTTACCAGCAGCCAATCACGACCAGAGTTCTGTCCGCATGCCCGCCCAAACTGGCACCCAGGCATTTGATTCAAAATACCCTGGCCCACCTGGGGCTGTCATCTCCCTCACACATAGGGTCAGGATGCCTGTTTCCTCCATTCATCAGGTGCTGCCTGGAGCTTCTCTGGCTCTTCTAACTCTACAGGTGGTCTGGGTCAACAGACTTTATAGAAAGCCCCGGTTAATAAGAAGCTGGTTCCATAGGCAATTCAGCTTCTCTGAGTGGTCCAGCTCTCACTTTTCTCAGAGGACGTAGCTGCACCCAAACTCTTGACTGTTTCTGTACCTAAATGCTCCTCTACTGTTAGTTTTGGTTTGAAATCCACTTTCTCTACATATTGGCTAAAGGAACAATTCAACAGGAAGAGATAATGATTATAAACATACAGTATATATACCAAACACTGACACACCCAACCTCATAAAACAAACTAATTGACAAGAAAAGTCAGATAAACACCAATGTAGTTGTAATGGGGGTCCTCAATACCCCACTGTCCCGAATGGATAGATCAACTAGACCAAAAAAAAAAATCAACAAAAA